>NC_133324.1:861314262-861436762 GCF_042186555.1 Aquarana catesbeiana
AGGACATAGGTACATGACACATGCACATATACACAGGACACATGAAACATGCACAGGACACATGCACAGGACACAGGGAGGTATACAGCTGCAGATGGGCATTGTTGACCCTCTTTTTCCACTTACAGTAGCTGCTGGTGGTAAATTAGGGCCTCGACTTATACTCGGATCGACTTATACTCGAGTATATACAATATATATATATATATATATATATATATATATATATATATATATAGTCATTTCACACACACACAGTGGATATAAAAACACACACCTGTGAAAATGTGAGTTTTGCGGGATGTCAAAACATGAGACAGGGGGGTTTATTTACTAAAGGCAAAGTCACTGTAGATCCAAGGGGGACATGCAAGGAATCTTCAAAAAATGCATCTTTGCTTGTACAGTGTAAACTTGGATTACGAGCATAATTTGTTCCAGGAGAATCCAAAGCACTCGCTTATCAAAGCGAGTTTCCCCATAGAAGTCAATTGAAACGAAGATAATTCGTTCCACATTGACTTCTATTGCATGCAATACCACATGTGGCCAGAGGTGGGGGGTGCTGGAGAGACTTGTAAATACGCTGAAAGGGTCATAAACACTCGAACGGAGTATTTCCAAGTGTTTCCGAGTGGCTCAGAGTGTCACCGATCCCCCCGCACCACTGGAGAAATGCAGTACTGCACACCGCAGAAGCTTGAATCCTGCTCGTTTCGCAAGACAACACTCGCAAACTGAGTCAGGATTTTTTCCAAAAAATTGCTTGGACTGCAAAACGATAGTTAACCAGGTTACTCGCAATCCGAGGTTCCACTGTACATGATTTGATGATAAAATCAGCAGAGTTTCCCCTCATTTCAGATCTTCCCTTCAGATCTAAAGGGACTGCACTTCCAAGTGCACTTATAGTGCACTTGTGCAAAGTGAACCCCAAAGATAAATAATTTCCTAATTTCCTAACTTTTGGCAGGTTTAATGTGTCCTAGAAACTACACAACTATATTTCACAACAAACTCACAAACTTTAATGGGGTAAGAAGGAAACAACTAAACTATAACAATTTGGTTGCATAAGTGTGTATACCCTCTTATAACTGGAGATGTAGCTGTGTTCATAATCAAGCAATCACATTCAACCAAATATCTATCTATCTATCTATCTATCTATCTATCTATCTATCTATCTATCTATCTATCTATCTATCTATCTATCTATCTACACACACACATTGAAGCAGGAAGCAATATACATTGGCCCGGAAGTGATTCTGTAAACAGGAAGTAGGTGTTTGTTTTGAGGCCAAAAAATTTAGACATACACACATGACCCAGACAAATACTACCCCATGTAAATAGAAGTTTAAAACTAACTTACAAATCATGATCATTTTGGCCTTTGAAAACAGAGAAGGGGGCACATAGCCAAACAGGAAGTGAGGGTAAAACCCTACCAATGTCTTTCCTTGGGGGCACAGGTCAATCTAACTAGTGTCCCCATTAGTCAAATTGCACTCTAGCAATTTTGAGGCCAAAAAATTTAGACATACACACATGACCCAGACAAATACTACCCCATGTAAATAGAAGTTTAAAACTAACTTACAAATCATGATCATTTTGGCCTTTGAAAACAGAGAGCGGGGCATGGTGATGGTCAGAAATTCCCAGCAGGACAAGCAGCTTCCTGTAGGGGCATGATGTCATTCCTGTCTGCTGTCCGCTGCTTCTGGAACCAGCTACACGACATACCTACGCACACACAGCACTCGCGCATCTCGCATAGACAACTATCGTGCATCTAGATGCATTTAGCTGCAGGAATCCATATTTTGATGTAAATTAATTGTAAAGCAGATGCAGATTTCCAGGACTGGACTAACAAATGTTTCTAGTGAATGGCAACTGGTGTTTTCTATTAAACAAGGTCTAAATGGGCCATTAACATGCATCACAGTTGAACTTAGGAATGTGTCTTTGCAAAGTTAAATTAAATCCTTTATTATTTTTGCTTGCAGATAGAGTGCAGAGGTATTAAAAGTCTAGTCAGTTTTGGGGGATATCTGCACCCCTGATAGGGTGAAGACACCTCCCAAATTTTGCCACTTTCTCCTTTAATTTTATTCACTTCCTGTCACATAGCCAAACAGGAAGTGAGGGTAAAACCCTACCAATGTCTTTCCTTGGGGGCACAGGTCAATCTAACTAGTGTCCCCATTAGTCAAATTGCACTCTAGCATTTTCCTGTGTACACCCCAAATTATTAGGTATCTTGGACTTTGGGGTTTATGTACTAAAGGCAAATCCACTTTGCACTACAAGTGCACTTGGAAGTGCAGTTGCTGGAGATCTGAGGGGGACATGCAAGGGAAAAACACAGCATCTTTGCTTCTACATGATTGGATGATAAAATCACCAGTGCTTTCCCTCAGATTTACAGTGAGTACACTTGTATTGCAGAGTGCATTTGCCTTTACTAAACCCCAAAATACCTAATAATGTGGGATGTACACAACAAAGTGCTAGAGTGCAATTTGCCACTAGTTAGATTAACCTGTGTGTTCCCAAGGAAAGACATTGGTAGGGTTTTACCCTCACTTCCTGTTTGGCTATGTGAGACAGGAAGTGAAGCCATTTTTAAGAAAAGGGACACAAAGCCCAACCTAAAAAAGGCAAGCAGGGGTTCTAACACTCACTTGGTTTCCCTTAAATGCCCACAATTAGAATAGGATTTCTGGAGCTCGATTTTAACTCAGTGCTCTAAATCAGTGGTTCTCAACCCTGTCCTCAAGTACCCCCAACAGGCCATGATTGCAGGTTTTCACTTCATCTTGCCCAGGTGCTTTAAATCACAGTCAATGGCTTTATATTTTGGGCAGCTATTTTAGTTAATATAAAATCCAAAAACATGTCCTGTCGGGGGGATACTTGAGGACTGAGGCTGAGAACCAATGCGCTAAAATGGAAAATGTAATACTTACCTCTGTATTTTTCCTTTTTCTGGTGACTATCCATGGCAGCATACACACAGTCCATGCATATGCTACCATGAAGGCACCAGGAAAGAAGCTTGTAGATGAATCACAATTTTGTTTTGCCATGCCAATCAGCCTAGTTAAGCTGTAGCTGGGAAATCTGTTGCATGAAAATTAACAAAACACATAAAACATAAAAATTGTCTATAAATTTTATTGGCCAACAAAACAGGATTTGGAAAAAGAGCAAGGAAAGCAAAAAACACATGTATGTTACTTTAAGACACTAACAGAATATGATTTTGAGGTCTGACCATTTTGCAAAGGAAGTTAACAGGAGTGCGCCCACAAACGGACATCTATTAAGGATTTAAACATAAACTAGTCACAACATCTTGAGGAAGATTTTGAAAAATAATGCAGCACAGAATTAAATCAAAGTGAAACAACCTACAAATGACACACATTGACATCAAAAATATTTCTGGGTAAAATATCCCCCTCCCCCCAAAAAAATACAATAAAACAAAGTAAAAAAATTGCTCTAAAACACATCTGTTTTGCAAGGACATAAGAAAGAAAATACAAATAGAAAATACATGTGTTACAAACTCTATAAGGACACCCAAATGTACTCTCTTGCCGGCCCCACACACACAATCTTGCCTCTTTGCTGGACAAGGTAAAGAATGCTATCTGCAAGCTTTATATAACATAGGTTTGCGTGCTAATGAGGCAATTGAAAACACATGCACAGTCCATGAAACACTCAAAATGCAAGTTCACCCAGTGTAGAGACAGAACTTCAAAGTGGGTACCTGTTAAGGATGTCCTTAAATTACTAACCCACAAAACACACTCTCTGAGCATGACCAGAAACATCCAAGTGCTGTTCACACACAAAAAGAATATAAAAAAACAAAGTCACTGAGCATGCCCAGACCAACCCAAATGCATTTCGCACACCAATAGGGAAAAAATCAAAGACCAACCCAAATGCAGCTAGCACAAAATAAGCCACTCCCTGTCCAAAATTAAGCACACAATCCAGCATGCTACAAAATTACAGATGGGACATACAGCCCCCGGTCCAGGGGGGCAAACAAAGAGCCTAACATGGGTAAAAGTTAGACAACAAATACCATTGCAGTCTAAGGGAACTGACTTGTTAATTTTGCTAGTCCCCACTTGGCTGGCTTATCTTCTAGTTATTGGCCTTAAAATGGGTATGGGGGCCCAGGGCCCACCCTAAGGGACATATATCAATGTCACCAATTTGGAAAACCACAAAAATGAAACAAGGAGAAGTGCCTTTAAAAATGCAAAATTGATGAAAAGCTAGTAACTTGGGGGCGGGGCTTACTCTGCCTGTAAAGTGGTGCATCTGTAGCATGTATCTAAAATGCTGCTTCAAAGATGTACGGCTTTAGAGAAGAGTTACAAAGGGGATTGGGCTATCGCTCTTCTCGCTCCTTTCCTAGCTGGCCCTGTTGTATGCTCTGAAAAAGGATGTGGTTTATATTGGTGAAGGCAGCTCCCAGCCTTTGGAGAATGGAATGGAGTGTGGAGTTTCCCTTTAAAAGAAAAAGTTAACCGAAAGAAAACATAAGCATTAGAAGGGGGAGACAAGAGCATTGTAGAATGGAGTGTGGAGTTCTCCTTTAAAAGCAAAAGTTAGCCCACGGAAATCCAAGGGATTAGAGGGGGGAGACAAGAGCATTGGAGAAAGGAGTGTGGAGTTCCCCTTTAAAAGAAAAAGATAGCCCATGGAAATCCAAGGGATTAGAGGTTGCAGACAAGAGCATTGGGGAATGGAGTGTGGAGTTCCCCTTTAAAAGCAAAAGCTAGCTCATGGAAATCCAAGGGATTAGAGGGAGAGACAAAAGCATTGGCGAATGGAGTGTGGAGTTCCCCTTTAAAAGCAAAAGCTAGTCCAAGGAAATCATATGCATTAGAGGGGGAGACAAGAGCATTGTAGAATGGAGTGTGGAGTTCCCCTTTAAAGGCAAAAGTTAGCCGAAAGAAAACATAAGCATTAGAAGGGGGAGACAAGAGCATTGTAGAATGGAGTGTGAAGTTCCCCGTTAAAAGCATAAGTTAGCTGAAAGAAATCATAAGCATTAGAAGGGGGAGACAAGAGAATTGTAGAATGGAGTGTGGAGTTCCCCTTTAAAAGCAAAAGCTAGCCCATGGAAATCCAAGGAATTAGAGGAGGCAGACAAGAGCATTGGAGAATTGAGTGTGGAGTTCCTCTTTAAAAGCAAAAGCTAGCTCATGGAAATTCAAGGGATTAGAGAGGAAAGACAAGAGCATTGGAGAATGGAGTGTGGAGTTCCCCTTTAAAAGCAAAAGCTAGCCCATGGAAATCCAAGAGATTAGAGGGGGAGGCAAGAGCATTGGAGAATGGACTGTGGAGTTCCCCTTTAAAAGAAAAAGCTAGCCCAAGGAAATCATATGCATTAGAGAGGGAAGGTTGAATGCTCTTTTAGGAGGAGCTAGAGGAGCAAGAGTCTTTTTACATAATTTTAACAAGGTGCATGTCACATGTTGGCAACGTAACATGCTAACATGACCTGTGTGCAAATATCCTTAAAAAAATACATAAAAGTGAACCAGCATAAAAAAAAAAATTATCAAGTTTAGAGGTGCGCCCGTTCAACCCACGCAATTTCATTTACGTTGCTTGGCATTTACTAAGATTCTGGCCGCGCAGTGAACAAACACATTTGAACAAGCTCAAGAGAAGCTAGTGCATGTGCAGTGCTTTCAATGGTCTTGCGCAGTTCTAAACATACTTGCAGGCACAACAGGCTTGCTCAGAAAAAGTTACTTTCTTATTCTATTTTGGGCATATTTGTTATTTGGGCAGTTTTACTAAACTTCCTCACATCACCCCACATCACCCCATAATATTGGCACCTCCATCTTCTGTTAATATTTAAATTGAAGATGCTGTGCGTCATGTCCATAGTGGCGTACAGATTGCATTCTCCTGTGTGCCGAGAACGCTATAGTAAATGGGGGATTTGCGTTCTGCTCCTGGCGCACCATTTTGTAAATATGAAAATGTGCTTTGTGCCTCGGCGTGCGCCTCTACTGTAGGCGCACAGCTTTTGTAAATCAGCCCCAATGTGCCTTGAAAAACAATGGACTCTGTACCAGAAGTGTATAACCTCCACCTTAGACACTCAACGCCAGGACCCCGAGTTAACAGGGGGTCACATAGGCTTTCCCATATAGGGCAAATATCCAAGAGCGTGGTCACAGTAGTCTTCCTGGTGTGGATCATATGAAAATACCAAATAAGCTCATACACGAAAATCCCATCAGAATGGTTTGAATGACGATCATCACCAATATCCCTTTTTCCTAATCGATATACAGCTGTCGCATGACCCAGCTCTTTCCCAGGAGCTTCTAGTCCTCTGCATTGTGTCTTTGGAAGGGGGAGCATTCAACCAGGTGTGCTAGAGGGGCTGAGACTCCTGCTGAGGTTAGAAGGCAGAACACAGAACCCAAGAAGTCAACAAGTGGCTCCTACAATGTACCACTACACATAGAATACTTTTATGCCCCGCACACACGGTCGGGAGCTTGATGTTGGAAATCCCGACCGTGTGTAGGCTCCAGCGGACATTTCTATCGGAATTTCCATCACACAAAATTTGAGATCTGGATCTCAAATTTTCTGACAAGATTTGTTGTCGGAAATTCTGATCGTATGTACACAATTCCGACGCACAAAGTTTCACGCATGCTCAGAATCAAGTAGAAGAGCTGCACTGGCTATTGAACTTCATTTTTCTCGGCTCGTCGTACGTGTTGTACGTCACCGCGTTCTTGACGATCGGAATTTCCATCAACATTTGTGTGACCGTGTGTATGCAAGACAAGTTTGAGCCAACATCAGTCGGAAAAAAATCCATGGATTTTGTTGTCGGAATGTCCGATCGTGTGTATGGGGCATTACAGTGAGGGATGTTCACACTCCCACCTTCTTCCAGGTGTTTAAAGTGGTACGAAGAACACTGACCGCCAATGCCAGAGCAGCAACTGAATACAGACAGACCATCATACATTAATAAGTGCGGGCTCTGTACTGAGCAAACCGGCAGGAATCCACCCATGAACTGTTAAGCTGAGCGGCATAGAGTATCTAAGGTGAAGGTCATACACTTCTGGCATGGAGTCCATTGTTTTTCAAGGCACATCATTACTTTATTTGGAATTCTGTGTGCTTTCCTATATGAACTCTTCTTCATGAACTTTTATTAGCGCTGCACTATTTTTAAATAACAGGATGTAACATTATGATATATTTACAGGCATAATGTAAGCACTGAACACTTCAACAATCTCACTGTGGCCTAATTGCCTGCCATTAGCATGAGTTCCAGACAGTTATTCCATTACCTCAACAACTCACAGGCATCAACCAGAAACAACAATACAAATGCTGGTAAAGTAATAACTAGGGATGAACCGAACACCCATCCCCCCGTCCAGGTTCGGTTTGCGCCAGAACTTGCGAACAGACAAAAAATTTGCGCGAACATGTGAACACCATTAAAGTCTATGGGACACGAATGTCAAAAATCAAAAGTACTAATTTTAAAGGCTTATATGCAAGTTATTGCCATAAAAATTGTTTGGGGACCCAGGTGCTGCCCCAGGGGACATGTATCAATGCAAAAAAAAGTTTCTAAAACTGCCATTTTTTTCAGGAGCAGTGATTTTAAGAATGCTTAAAGTGAAACAACAAAAATGAAATATTCCTTTAAATATCGTGCCTGGGGGGGTCCCCTTAGTCTGCCTGTAAAGTAGTGCATATTTCCTATGTTTAGAACAGTACCGCAGCAAAATTACATTTCTAAAGGAAAAATGTCATTTAAAATTGCCAGATTCCAGCAATATACATAAAAAATCATTGAAAAAAACTGCGTGGGTTTCCCCCCAGTCCATACAGGCCCCTCGGGTCAGGTATGGATATTAAGGGGGACTCCACACCAATTTATTTTTAAAAATGGCGTGGTGGTCCCCCCAAAATCCATACCAGACCCAAAGGGCAATCAGTTACATCAGCATCAGGTGCTTGATAGCTGCTGATCCAGGACTGATTCATTTTTTTAAATGTGAGCCTATCAAAGGAGTCTGTGGACAGGCGCACTATTTGATCCGTTACTAACCCTCCAGCAGCAGTGTGGGTGCGTTCAGAAAGCACGCTGGATGCAGGACAGGCCAGTAGCTCAAGTTCTGGCCAGTGGTCCATCCTCTAGACCCAGTAACCCAGTGGATGCTCTGTTAGAAAGGTCTCCAAGTCTGCTCTTGCCCCTATTTATTCCTGCACCATATAAAACAGATGCTGGTGATGGTTCCTGGAACCTTGGACCTGAGGACTGAAAAATTGTTTAAAGGCATCGGTCAGCCAGCCACCTTCTCCACTGCTCTTCCTCTGACTGAACAAAGCCTCAGAAACACGTTGTCCAGCACCAGAAAATGGTAACCTCCCAGGGTCTGGAAATGCATTACACAAAACCTTACCCTTGTAACGTTGATCAAGAAGGGCCGCCAGCCAGTAATAATACCAGAAATCCTAGGGTCCTTTCGCAGGCTTTGCAGAATCAGGGAGGCCATACAGCGTAAGTTTGCAGGGGCATTCGGTCACTAAGGATGACATTATCTGTAACTACCTCCTTCCAGCCACGTACAACTCCTTGGGTTTTTGGGGACTGAAAACCATCCCTTGAAGACTGGTGCGTGCTATCCTCGACATCCATGCTGACACAATCCTCCTCCTCTTCTTCCTGCAGGAATGCTCTGGATAAAGGGGGCCTTGAGAGGAAAGGAAGTCCTCCTTATCCTCCCGCTGTTCTGCCTCAAGTGCCCTGTCCATGATTCCACGAAGCGTGTCCTCCAACAGGAAGACTAGAGGGACAGTGTCACTGATGCATGCATTGTCGCTGCTCACCATCCTTGTGGCCTTCTCAAAAGGTGACAGGACAGTGCATGTATCCTTGATCAGTAGCCACTGGCGTGATGAAAAGAAGCCAAGCTCCCCTGACCCTGTCCTGGTGCCATACTCGCACAGGTACTCATTGATGGCTCTCTGCTGTGTGTGCAGCTGCTGCAGCATTGCCAACGTTGAGTTCCACCTGGTGGGCATGTCACAAATGAGGCGTTTGGTGGGCATTTTGCATTCCCTTTGAATGTCAGCCAGCCGAGCACTGGTATTGTATGAACGGCAGAAATGACCACAGACTTTTCTGGCCTGCCTCAGGAGATCTTGTAAGCCTGGGTACCTGGTTGAGAAATGCTGCACCACCAAATTTAGGATGCGTGCCAGACATGGAACATGGGTCAAGTGTCCCTGTCAGAGGGCGGAGAGAAGGTTGGTGCCATTGTCGCATACAACTATTCCTGGCTTAGGCTGGTGTGGCGTCAACCACCTCTGAGCCTGCCCCTGCAGAGCTGACAGAATCTCTACCCCAGTGTGGCTCCTGTCTGACCAACTCAAGCACTACATCTTTTTGCCTGACTGCTTGCATAGCCCCTTGAGCGTTTAAGGAGCACTGCTGGATCAGAGGACAATTATGCAGAAGAGGCCATAGAGGAAGCAGAATTGGAGGGAGGGGTGCATACAGATGTTGTGGCAGAATCACCACTAGCTTTTTGGAAGCATGGTGGCGGAACAAGCTGCAACACTGAACCCTGTCCTTCATCCTTCCCAGCTGCCAGCAGAGTTACCAAGTGAGCTGTGAAGGAACAGTAACGTCCCTGCCCATGCCTGCTGGACCATGAGAAATCAGTAATATGAACCTTACTGCCGACCACCCTGTCCAATGAAGCCAAAACATTGCCTTCCACATGTGAAAGAAATTGCATTTTGGAACCTGCCACTGTGTTACAGCACATTCCACAAATTCAAGAAAGGGGGCAGAGTCTACCAGCTGAAAAGGCAGCAGTTGCAGTGCTAGCAATTTGGCCAAGCTAGCATTTAGACGCTGAGCATGTGGATGTCTGGAAGCAAATTTCTTTTTACGGTTCAGCATCTGGGGTAAGGAAATTTACCTATTGAAATCAACTGGTGGTGTACTACTTGTGACACCTATTGCTATACCTTCATTCCTCTCTGCTGTTCTGGCCACGCTTGATCCACTTTAGGTTACAAATAGCAACAGTGTGATCTGCTGCACACACGTTGAAAAAGGCCCACACCAAGGAACTTTTAAAAGTCATCAGGGAGTCAGCAGCGCCCTGCACCTGCGGAGCTCTGCGGTGTGATGCAATAGGGTGGTTGCCCTTAAAGCTGATCCCTGGAGGACATCCTGCCTCGTTGGAGTTGTGCCTAATCCTCCTCCTCTTCACTTTCCTCCTCTCTTCTTTCAGGCACCCAAGTACGGTCAGTGACCTCATCATCCCCTCCCTCCTTGTCACTGAAGCAAACTTGGCAGTATGCTGCAGCTTGGGAAACATGACTGCCCCCTGGAAGACGTGATGATGTCACAAAACGCGTAGGGCGGAGCTAGACGACGCGCTGATGTCACCTCCAAGCTGTGCTTTACTCCAGTAGGGCGGGTTTGTCTGAGTTCATCTGGCCACGAACCGGACTTAAGGCTATCTATTCTCTGGATTATTGTAAGTGTCCATTTTATGTATATCAAATAAAATCATTTTTATGGTTTTACACTATGTGAGTTCCATCTTTCGTTTTATGGTGCATCTCTGCCACGAGCTTGCTGTTGATATTGATGGTGTGATGACCCCTAGCGGATGCTGACACGAATTCCCACAGCCAGTTTTAAAGTGTACCTGCTAGCTATGATCCCCTGTAGTGGGGGATCGTGGCCATCCGGTAAGGAGTGACCCCTTCTATTCCTGGTGGTGGATCTTCTCTGAATCTCACAGATGAATTATTATTAATCACTTTGTTTAATGATCTATGGGTGATCTTTAGTCACATTTTTATTTTTAGTTGATGTGGCACATCTTGGATTATATGTAGTTGTCACAAGTATTTATCTACTTTTTACATATATTGTATTCATTTTTTCATTGCTTAATGTATGCAATATTGCACACTTATTCAGCGCAATTCTCTTTTTCTTTATTATTTCTCTCCAGGCATACCTGCCCTCAATCTATCCATTATTTTATATGTGCTCCAACTTTGGAAACTCTCAAAATTTATAGAGTTAAGACTTCCATAAAGCGGACCTGCAGCTTACGCATATATTTGCAAATGTGTGCAAGCTAAACCCCTGGTTTTAATGTGAACTATTAGACAGGACAATTTGGTCTATTGCAGGCTGACTGGTAAGTGAGCCGGGAATTTTTCTTTGCTGTTCTTTGAAAAGTAGGTGGAACCAGATGTATGTAGTTGTACAAATGAGACTGGACCCAAACTAAAGTCGGCCAAAGACAGTTTGAATTTCAGCCAGTTCAGCAGGGACCGGGTGAGATTCGAATCACGTATGAGCAGGCTGAATGTACACAAGTTGATTGATCACCACCAGGAGAACACAATGGCTCCACGGGAGGGATTCCCCATCAACACGGATGGTGTTGATGGGTGAATCGAGCAATTTTCTTTTCTGCAACTCATGGTTGCAGGCAAGAAAATTGCTCCATTTATGGCTGGCTCAAGCACAATTATAATAAAATTAATTAATAGCACAGCTAGAGACAAAATCAACCATACCACAAACTTTTTATAAGGAATAGTGAAATACAGATTGCAAGTGGAAACTACCTAATTACACATGCTAACAAAGTAACTAACATATACTATATATACTATACACAAAACAAGAGGAGAGATTTGGTAAGGCTGGGACATGTTGAAGGTGCAAGCAACAGCAAGTGAGATGGGTCAGGAAGAGTACCAGAGTAGGGATCAGGTACAAGGGCAACAGGTAGCGGCAACAGGATTAGAATACCAGGTTATGGGCAGCAGGTACTGAAGGAGGGTCAAGATCAGGATATTTGGCGCACAGAGCAGACCACTGAGGCGCTCTAGAAAGCTAGAGGAGGGGCTAAATATCTTACCAGCAGCCAGCATCAGGTGGAGACTGTTTGCTTATCTGTTGGCTTCTGGGAGATGCCTGCTGGTGGAGACTGGAACTGCACCCTTCGGACCTGGCAACCACAGTGCCACCAGTAGGTGATCCAGTTCCTGACACCATGCAAATACAGAAAAAAAACAAAAAAAGGCACTACATGTAGACAGGCACCCAGTCCTACCCTTAAAAAAAGGGATCATTCAGCAACGGCGAGAAATTCACAAATCTGTGCCTAGCACTGCTAAATCTCTCATCAGTTCTGCTTTTATTCAGTGACCACTTGGTGTACATCATTAATGATCCTGTTACTAATGTGCATTTCAATTTAAATAGAGTCTTTTAGCCAGCAGAGCCAATGTGGTGACAGATACTTTAAAATAAAAGGAATAATCATTTAATCCTTGCAGTCAATGGTAATTCACAGGAAATATTACTATTAAATTGCAGTAATTGACTTTCTGTGCAGATTTCATGTATAAAATAGAGTCAATGAACTGTTCTATTCATTAAGGCTAATATGGACCTAAGTACAATGTACAGAGGATGGTGCTAATATATCATACACCTGGAGCCTGCTGGATGGAGCTCAGTATTCACTAAATGCTGATTATTGCTGTGTCGTTTGCTGGCATTATGAAGACATGGAATCACAAAATCTCTCTTTTTTTTTTTTTTTAAGTCACTAATACGCTCAGTTGAATGGATACAAATGTGATAACTGTGCAAAGAAGTCAGCTGGAGAAGCAGAAGATGAGATTTCTAAAAGCATTTCACACACAAGCAGATAAGGAATAAGCCAACTGATGGATAACCTGGCAGGCATCGCATACATGAAGTGTTTTGTCGTCCATGGCAACCAATTACATTCCAACTGGCATATTCTGAGGGCAGGTCACAAAATGAGTAGAAAAAATTGACTGAGTAGAAAAAAGTCAGCTACAGAAGAAAAAGATTAGTGATTGCAAAATGAGCAAACAGTGTGGCCATGTAGCGGGGAAAGCAAATAGAGTTCTAAGGGGGGGGGGGGGGGGGGGGCAACAAAATGGTGAAAGGTCTGAGAGATAAAACATATCAGTTTAGGGTGCAGGAGCTTAATATGTACAGCCTCAAGGAAAGAAGGAAAAGGGAGGGATATGACTGAAACCATTTAAATGCATTAAAGATGAATTCCAGGTATGGAAATGTATACATACTTACATTGGTCCAGCTTGCAACAATGTAAGTATGTATGTGTAATTCCTGTGGAAAGCTTGTGGAAGCTGAAAATCACTGTAGTAAGTACCGCTCAATGAATGCAAAGTGTTCTCTAATCAATCAGGCTGGGTGGGGACATCACAAACTGAACCCTGCCCAATCAGAGAACAGTTTGCATTCACTGAGAAAATGTAAAGTGTTCTTTGATTGGAGCCCATGACAAGCGAGCACCTCCGGTGTTCACTAAGCAGCAGGGCAGCTGCTCATCAAGGGACCCGAAAGCTAGTGGAGATCATTGTAGTAGCAGTGCCTCCTACAGTGATTTCCAACCTCCATGGAGATCCCACAAGTACTGTATGGCACATATATACTCACATTGTTCTGTAGGTAGTTGGTTAAAAAGTTAAATAATCTTGCTGTGCTGTGCTTTCTACGTGACTTCCTATCTGGTCTGATTGGGGGTTATAAATAGGTGAGAAGAAGGTTGGCGGATCCAGCAGAGATTCATGTTTTTTGGCCTCTCCTCCAATCATGTTAAAGAATATGTATACCCAACGTTTCATATTCCTAATGGGGTATTTCAGACAAAAGTTCCTATAGATCCTTTGTGTTGCATATTGGGAGTTCTGGAGGAGGTGATCCCTGAGGAATTGACTAGAGTTGCATTCTCCAGAGCACTATTCCAGGCCAGGAAGCTCATGCTAATGAGTTGGAAATCCACTTTGCCACCTACTAGCAATTCCTAGGTCGCACACATGGGACAAACCCTCATTATGGAAAAATACATATACCAACATAGGGGATGCCTGGGTAGGTTTGAACGTATATGGTCAAGATGGCTAGACACACCAGGTTTAAGCCCAAGAGAGCTTGTGATGTCCAGACTCCTGCAGTCTCATTAAATAGGATGAGGGGATGTAAGACAGCATATATATTACAAACGAAACAGGTTGTGGTGGTGGAACCTGGGAGAGGTGAACTATAGATGTATGGAGTAATGCGTTCGGTTAGAAGACCATTTGAAACAAAACTGTATATTTGTTAATGAACAAAAAATACCTGTATGTGTAACTCGTGCATTGGTCATTGTTGGAAATTATTAGAATGTTCAATAAAACCTTTTCTGATTCAAAAAAAACATTTCATATTCCTGATATGTGCCTGCTGTACCATGTACTTCTTTTTGTGAAATCCCTGGTGTTCTGGGGGGGGAGGGGTTATGTAGGCACTGGTGTTCATTCTTGTTTATTGTTCTGCCAGTCACTTTGCTTTTCTATTAAAAGCTGTACAGCAGTAGTTATGAGAGCACAGCGCAGTAAGTTCTCTAGCTGTGCTGGAACTCAGCCTGCTCCTCAATGATCAGTCTTGTCCTGACACCCCCCCCACACACACACACACAGACACCCACGTCCATACACAAGGAAGATTAGTGTAATGCTGTTTATCTTCCCCCAGCTCTCTGAGCTCCTTATGCAGTTGAGAAAAGAGGGAATGTGACCACTTAGAAAAAAGGGGAGAAAGGTATTTATACTGTTTTTTATAATGTATCTATACACCAATGGTTTGCCTTTCACTTCTATTTTAAACTGAATGGGTTATTTTTCAAGGTGATTGTTTACAATCACTTTCAGCACAGGCAGCCTACATTTTAGGAATTGGCCACAAAATGCAGGTTGCGGTGTGTGCAAACCTGTGAAGTATAACAAAGAGGTGATAACAATATCCGCTATATTATATATATGAGCCACAAAGTGTGGCAAAATAATTAGACACCTTGAGTTTGGGGTGGGGGAACTTGACTGGCCTGCACAGAGTCCTGACCCCAACCAGATAGAACACCTTTGGGATGAATTAGAGCGAAAACTGCGAGCCAGGTCTTCTTTTCCACATCAGTGCCAGAGCTCACAAATGCGCTTCTGGAAGAATGGTCAAACATTCCCATAGACACACTCCTAAACCTTGTGGACAGCCTCCACAGAAGAGTTGAAGCTGTTATAGCTGTTATAGGGTGGGCTAACGCAATATTGAACCCTACGGACTAAGACTGGGATGCCATTAAAGTTCATGCATGTGTAAAGGCAGGCATCCAAATACTTTGGGTAATATAGTATATCAGGTGAGAAACGCGTTTACCTTTTTACATAGGGTTTTAATGCTCTTTAGTATGTGTCCTTTCTGGTAAGCATAGATCTCTCATTACTGGTGCATAGAATTCTTCAATGTTAATCCATTGCTATCATGGATCCTCTTAGCTTTTTCTCTCATATAGGACTCAAAATGGAAAAATTCTCATAGTGCTTACTGTTATTTTAACTTAAAAAAAAAAAGAAATTAAGGATGGAATCGCAATATACGATGATGTCATTGGCTCCTCCTCCCTATGCAATACGTCACTATACCACATGACTGTCATATAATTATTTACTTTATATATTGTTTTTTCATACTTTTACTTTTTATAAAACAAATTCAGCCACTGCAAAGAGCAGTGCTTATGTGTGAAATAAAATTTAGCAATTATCAAAAATATCTGAACAGATCAACTTGGGTGTTCGAGGTTGTTGCATGCTATCTCTACTGCTTTATCAAATATGTGAAAAATAATAGCCTATTCTAAATTAGGATTATAAAATTACCAAAACAATATTTATTGAATACTTATTAAAGTTTCCACTATTTCAGAATATTTTACCTAAGATGCATCAAATACATTTGGCAGTCAATTTCATATAAAAAGTGACAGTAAATGAGAATCTATCATAACCCCTCTTCTGCCAAACTCCCCACATCATTTTAATCTGACTTGTTTGATGTTATCGTTCCAATGCATACATTGTAAAAGAATGTGTGTGTCCTTTTCAATAGGAGGATGATCTTTCACAATGTTACAAACCTTCCCTGATTTGTTGCAAATGTTCCTTTTCCTGAAGATTTGTCCCTTTTTTTGGTTTAAACATTTACATAATGAAATTTCTCAATTTTCTTTGCAAGGCTTTGATAAGTATTTATCAAAAATAATGTTTATGCATGAAAATATGCTATATATACCAATAAAGAAACACAGTATGATGGAGCATGTGACAAATGATATGCTCTAAAACATTATCCTTTTTGATTAGCTTAGAGTTTAAAATGTGACACAAAACAATATCCCTAGTCTATAAAAATAACCCATGCACTTCCACTACTTAATGGCCTTGTAATCTATTTCATATGAAATTGTTTTTTACTGTGTTTTTCTGTCTCCTTGTAATGTTCTTCACAAGTTCACAAACCTGTTTTTTCCCCCCTTGCTTCTGTTTGTTTTGAATGAGCAGTGCACCTTAGTTGTGATCACGTACACTGCTCTATTGTCTGGAAGGGCATGCCAGTAGACAACATGGTTCCTCTAGATGGATTTCTGTGCCTCTTCACAGGCTAATTCAAGATTCCTCTTGCACACTTAGGAATTACATATGCTCATGCATATCGACATGAGCGCACACGTGTGCACCAGCATGCTCCTGTGCACAGGTGACAGATGTTGTTGCCAAATGGGCTTTTTAAACTGTCAGTGCTCAGGATCAGTGCTGCTTTGTTTTTCAGCATTCCCTATATACTGTGGCCCTGTGATTCTGTATCCTGATTCCAGTTGCTGACACGGCTTGTCTGACCACTCTCTGAACTCTGCCTGCACCGACCCCGGCTTGTCCTTGACCTCCACTTCTGTCTGTTCCATTTGCTTCTCTTACACTGATTGGCTTTTGACCTGACTTGTACCCAGACCACACTCTTGCCTGCTCCTCTGCACCTGATCCCCCCTGCCAGTGTAAGGCTCGGCTTGCCTGACTCTGCTTTCAGGACACATCCTGCTGTGTCTGTTGGACTACAGTCTGCTACCAGTGCATGCTTCACCTACCCACTGTTGCCAGTACCATCCTGCTTCAGTCTGACATCCACCAGCTGTCTACCGACCAGCCTGCTTTACTGAAGACTACCGATGACGTCTCCTGCCTGACGTGGATGCTACTGGCAAGACCTACAGGCACTCATGCCACTCTGCACTCCTGCGCCTTCTTTTCACACTACCAGAAGCCCAGAGTCAGAGGTGTGAGAGAGGCCTTCCTCATCATTTTAGGCTCTGCTACCAGGTACCTGATATCTATGCTTACCACAAATCCCATAGTCCATCTCGGGAGCAAGCAAGAGAGGTTGGCCACGTTTTTACATAAAGTGGGGCCATGGAGAAAGAACCAAGCCACTCTAACAAAATGTTTGATCACAGCAAAAAAGAGACTGAGAGGCAGTACAAGGTACTTCTTTGAGCTAAGAATATAGAATGATAGAATGTTACTTTTTTTTAACTAAAGTTTAGTGTCACCTTAAGGATCCTATTTTGAAAGTTTTACCAAAATGTTGGCAAAATTCTTCCAATGTGATACCTCCTACCTGTAAATTTTTATACAAGCCAACTATTGGAAGTTTGTTAATCAGTCACTGATTGGAAATACAGTATTGGAGCAAAAACTCAAGCAAATTTTGGGGTATATTTAATGTAAGCTAAGTTGAAATGTGGAGAAAGAAAAAACTGACACCAGTACTAAAGCCCCTCTGTCTTTTCCTCTCCAAAGATTGCACTGCTGCATTAGAGTTTGTGCTCAGTTTGGTTGAAACACACCATTGAGGGTGTAGTCTCGGTAGGGTGCATGTTGTGCACTTGAATAAACTTACTTGTGCTTGGGACATCTCAGAGGCCATTTTCTTTAGTCCAAGCTAACTCGAGGTTGTGAGTGTTCCAGATTCTGATACATTTTTTAAAGGTAAAATGATTATATGTCTTCAATGCAGAGAATAATGTAGGCTTACCTGCAGCTGTGGAAGTCTGTTCCTGTGTACTTGGCTGTCAGGACACCATTGGAAGGAGCTGAGAGTCATGTATTGTGATGTAAGGTGAAGCATGCTGCTTGTGTGAGTGAAAATGCAGGTGATTGCTCAGGGTCAGTATTTTGGGTACATTTTTTGGCAGACTTCCCTAGGAGGTGTGCTACTCAACCATTCAGTCTCTTGAGAAGAGGAGATTAAGGGGGGGTATGATCAACATGTACAAATACAAAAGTTGTCCATATAGTGAACTTGATGTTGAGTTATTCACTTTAAGGTCATCACAGAGGACAAGGGGGCACGCTATGTCTGGAGGAAAAGAGATCTCATCCCCAAATACAGAAAGGTTTCTTTGCAGTAAGAGCTGTGAAAATGTGGAATAGACTCCATCAAGAGCTGGTTCTGGCCAGCTCAGTAGATTTCTTAAAAAAAAAGACTAGATTATTTCCTAAATGTACATAATACAACTGGGTACTGAAATTTATAGGTAAAGTTGATCCAGGGAATATCCGATTGCCTCTTAGGGGATCAGGAAGGAATTTTTCCCCATGCTGTAGCAAATTAGATCATGCTTTGCTGGGGTTTGTCGCCTTCCTGGCGATCAACTGTGAGTATAGGATTGTTGATATCGGATTTTATAATTTTTTTCTCTTTTATTGGTAGAACTCGATGGACTTAAGTCTTTTTTTAACCTGACTAACTATGTAACTATGTAGCATAAGGTTAGTGTTATGCTTCTTATAACCATGTGTGACCCTCTTTCGGTAAGAGACAGAGGTTATAGAAGAAAGGTCTTGTAAATAAAGTTGTTACAGCTGTGAGGAATGTGCACTGGACTAGGTGTTTCCCGTTTGGAGGTTTGCACGATAAACACTATCAATGCTTTACAATGGGCCCCACTCTCCTCTATGGGGAAATTGGATGAGAATGGACCACCTGTCCATTTTCATCCGATCTGCCAGACGGATATAAAATAGGGTCACCATCCACCTGGATTTCACAAACAGGATCAACTCGGATAGCAACGGGTGTCGGCGGACATGTCACGTTGACATCCACTGCTCCATAGGAGTGAATGGAGTGTCCAATCAGGTCCACTTGAAAAACAGACAGGTGGACCTGATCGGAAAGCCCGTGTGAAAGGGGTCTTATAATATGATGAGCTCATCCATAATTACCTAGCCCCAAGGCTCCTTTAGGGTGCAATCTCCCTGTTTTTGCACTTCAGTGATCAATGGCTTCCAAAAAGATGATCAGCACCTCTGAAATACTGTATTTCTTTGAATAAAAGCATTGCAAATCCATGTAGTAATATTATGCTCCAGCTAGGTAACACACTTAAACCTTTACCAGGCCTTTTTTGATATCCTTATGTCTGTCTCAGATTGTGGACCCATAAGAGAAATATACTGTAAAAATGTGCAAATTGTTTCCCCAGATTGCATGAAACTCACAAAGCATTAAAAGATTTTGAAGCGGCAGCAGAGACGCCTGTGTCTAGCATAGTTGCAAGTTCGCACATGCCATTATGAGTAATACACTTCTATATTCAGTAAAGATTATCTAAGCAATTACAGATACTACTGAATTATGAATTTCTCTAAATAGCAAGCTACAGCTAAGAATAGCAAACTTTTTTTGAACCCCTAGGGTGGTCTTCTGCTAAATGTTTAAATTCTGTGCCTTCGTTAATGAATAATGCTTTTCATTTTTTTTTTTTACGCATCAAACACATGCTAATCATTATAGTTCAGTGGCGGCTGGTGAAGTTTTAGGATGGGGAGGGGGCGCTAGACCCCGCCCTTCCTTTTTTCCTCCCACTTCTCATAACCCTCACCCCTTATATAATCCATCCACTCCGTCCTCTGTATTCCACTTTCATCCACCCATAGTGTCAGGAGTATACAGCTCAACATCACAGGACAGAGTATATAACCCCAGCATCACAGGACAGAGTATATAGCTCAGGATCACAGTACAGAGTAAATGGCTCAGCATCCCAGACCAGGGTATATAGCTCAGCATCACAGGACAGAGTATATAGCACAGCAATGCAGCATCACAGATCATGGTATAGCGCAGCCTCACAGATCGTGGTATATAGCGTAGCATCACAGATCATGGTATATAGCACAGCCTCACAGATCATGGTATATAGCGCAGCCTCGCAGATCATGGTATGTAGCACAGCCTCACAGACAATGTATACCCCACAGGTCATATATGTACAATGTATACCCCACAGGTCATAGCTGTACAATGTACACCCCACAGGCTATCAGTTAAAAGTAACATACATACATAAACTCACAAACTTTTTAACCGCACATAGACTCACATACAGCGTATACACACACATTCATACATAAAGTCACATACATACACACATATTTACATACATACAAACACACATGCATGTACACACTCAGATACACATATTTACATACATACATACAGTATCTCACAAAAGTGAGTACACCCCTCACATTTTTGTATGTGAGGGGTGTACTCACTGACAGGCTGACCTCCCACCCCTTCAACCTCTGCAGCAATGCTGGCAGCACTCATACGGCTATTTCCCAAAGACAACCCCTGGATATGACGCTCAGCATGTGCACTCAACTGCTTTGGATGCCCATGGCGAGGCCTGTTCTGAGTGGTGCCTGTCCTGTTAAACCGCTGTATGGTCTTGCCCACCATGCTGCAACTCAGTTTCAGGGTTTTGGCAATCTTCTTATAGCCTAGGTCATCTTTATGTAGAGCAACAATTCTTTTTTTCATATCCTCGGAGAGTTCTTTGCCATGAGGTGCCATGTTGAACTTCCAGTGACCAGTATGAGAGAGTGAGAGCAATAACACCAAATTTAACACACCTGCTCCCCATTCACACCTGAGACCTTGTAACACTAATGAGTCACATGACACCCGGGAGGCAAAATGGCTAATTGGGCCCAATTTGGACATTTTCACTTCGGGGTGTACTCACTTTTGTTGCCAGTGGTTTAGACATTAATGGCTGTGTGTTGAGTTATTTTGAAGGGGCAGCAAATTTACACTGTTATACAAGCTGTACACTCACTGCTTTACATTGTAGCAAAGTGTCATTTCTTCAGTTTTGTCACATGAAAAGATATAATAAAATATTTACAAAAATGTAAGGGGTGTACTCACTTTTGTGAGATACTGTACATACTCACACATACATACATGCATACATACTCACACATATATAAACTCACATATATATATACATACATGCCCACACATCTATACATACACACACATACAGTACATACATAAAGACTTTTTAAAAACTGCAGTACTGTACCCATACCTGCACTTCTGGGTCCTGTACTGTAGGGGAGGTGAAGCAGGTCAGGACTCAGGAAGACATCTCCCCCTTCCACTGCTCTGAACTTACTCTCCTGATTAAGCTCCCACTGTGCCATTGTACAGATGAGCGGAGCAGTAGGAGCTCAGTCACAGGCTCTCTCAAACAGGATGCCGCAGTTTTGCTTACCTGATCTGCTCCCACGTGCTCCTCTGCGCTGCCAGACCTGTTCCTGCAGCCTCTTCTTCCCTGCACTCTGGTGGTCTAATGTCCTCTGACGTCATCAAGACCGATGCAGGTACCATAGCCTTGCTCTGGAGATGAGCATGCTTAGGGACAGACCACCTATCAGAGTGGAGGTGAGTGCAATTTGTCAGGGAAGTGGAGGACCAAGTAAGTAAAAGTGTTGTTACTGTCCCATAGACTAAACAGGCAATTAACCCATGCAGTGTGGGCTTAGTCCTACTGTAAGGGAGGGCTTTTAGTATTCTTAGAGTTGGGCTTAAAGGAGTACAATCAGTTATTGGCTAGATAGTCTCCAGCCAACCTGCCAAATATCCCCCCCCCCAGGAAATTCAGCAAGGAATCTCTTTTGCGGTCTGCAATAGGCCTTAGTTACGAGTATCAGGGTTCCATCTCCATCACTGCAGCCTCTCCTATGGAACCCCCCCTCCTCCCCCTTTATTGATGTTCACAATCTATTATTTATTGATCCTAACGTGGCTTAGAATATTGTGACAATGTGAAAAAAAGCTGCTATGACATGTTTATTCTTCTAGTGATGACTAGGAAAGTGTGTGGTCAATGATTTCTCTGTGCCAATCACAGGCACAAGCCTACTGTACCTAATGGTAAATCCAGCCCAGAACACCATCATAGTGCAGCACTACTAAGTGATCAGCAGGCTGTCATTATAATATCTATAGGTAGCTTTATGTATCCATTCTCCTTCCATCTTACACATTATCTGCTGAACTCATTGTCATTTCCTGGATATGTTGCAGTGATTTGTGTTCTCTTCTCTTTCCTTATAAATTGAGTCGTCAAGCACTCTCTGTAAAGGTAAATGACTGAGCCTTCCCTTGTTCAGTGTTCTTATATTCAAGTGCTTGTATGCTATGCAAACACAGAGACAATTGCTCTCTGAAATGAATGCTGGCATCTGTAATAATTTCTCTCCACTAGATGCTACTTTAATGCTATTTGCATTATTTTTGATGTGCCCAGTCACCAGCAGGCGGTCATTATAATAAAAATACCTACACTGCCCCCAGAAAAAACTACCTTCTTCATAGTTTTGAGATAAACAGAAAATACATATCAGCAATAAAGCCTAGAGGAAAAGGGGAACATTTAATGTAAACCTTCTCAGACTCACACCTTTAACAGACAGTGCAGAGTGCACTGCAGACACATTGCTGCTGACTTACCAAAATAGCTCCGCTGGGGCCGTGCATTCTATGGAGCTGCTGATGCCACTTCCGGTTTATCACTGGCACAGGGAAACTGGAAGTGACGTCATTACTTGGAGGGAAAACACCGCCCATGTTCTAGGGCAGTTCCAATCTAGTACAAATCACCCAGCCATAGTCATACTACGGACGGAAGTTGTCTGGTGCAATGGATTGCGCCACAAGGCAGGTCAAAACCCTGCAAATAAAGTGTCTCGCCTGCAATCTCGTGATTGCATAGACGTGGCTCTTCCCATACTGCACTGTATCTGGTGCCCGAACACAGTGCATTTAAAGGACATTTTTTAAAATGTATTTTATTTTTTTGGGACTGCCTGGGGGGGGGCACCACTGTTATAGTTACTAATGAAGGCAGAAAAACATCTTGCACCAACTTTGTGTACTGACATTTTTTTTTTCATTAAATCTCATGGTAAATGTAATACACAATTCCTCATTAATCTTGAATATAGCTAATGAGTTAATATAAAAGCTATAATAATATCTTGTGTGTTCCATCCTTGTTTTAGCAAGCAGCAAGTTAAGGTGGATGTAAACCCCCCAAAAAATGTTTTAATTAAGGCTTGTACCTGGCACAGCATATGATTTCATGTCATCTGTGCCCAGTCTTGCCACGAAGAGTTAATCCAGCTCTGAGCAATCCTCTTATCTTCTTTCAGTGAGATAAAAAATGGATAGACAGACATACCAGTCCATTCTTCCCCCTTGCTGTGAGTGACCTCTCATTTCCTTATCTCATGCACTAGCATGAGAGAGACATTCAGTCTACTTTCCCAGCATCATCATCCCCCTCTCTTAGTGTCTCACAGCTATTGCTACAGCCTGTGTTGTGTAGCACATGCGCAGGAGTCACAGGGGGCCGTGAGAGTGTTCTGCTTCCTTTGTGACGCTGCCTGGCCAAAGGGGAGTGTAGAGGTGGGCGGGGAGTCTAGTGACACCATGACTCCGCCCACATAGCTCCAGAGCATAGACCCGCCCATGTATTTCAGAGATTTGCGGGGCTCGGTGTGCAGAAGGGGGTGATTTTTAAAAGGTAGGGATACATGCTGGAGGCATGTATACATATATACATAAGAAAGATGGCAATAGTTGAGAATCATGAGTGGTGGGTTTACATCCACTTTAAGTCAAGAGTAAAGAAACAACTACTAATCATCATATTTGTGGCATATCAATGGTTTAGAAAATTCTGGATCAGCATAACAGCCATAGAACAAGCATTTTCAAAAGATAAGAGCAGCAATGGCAGCCTGCATAGTTTTTCTAAGTATCTTATTTTTTTTTTTATTATTCATAATAATAATAATAACAATAATAAGACATGTTGTAGCAATGGTAGTGCAGCATTTTTTCCATTACAATGGCAGGAACTACTGCATGTAAGTAATGGCATTTCTATGCCAAAAGCAGCAAAGCAATTACAAAACAAAATCTCTTTGTGACAGTTGAAGTGAAAGCCCTTCAGCGGCCGAGTCCATGGTAACAACTGATGTCTGTGAGAAAATTAGAAAGTCCTATGTGTTTGCGATTAATTTGCTAATGTCAAGCCTTAAATTCTTTGAAATGAAGGACATCGAACTGATATTATTGTTTCATGCTTGAATTGATAATGTAGCCAACGTTAATAGATAAAAGACTTGACATTACTAACCTTGTACACGGTGGCCCTTTATCAAAAACATTCTGTTCACATATTTTATGCCACCAGCAAATGTAATCGTAGACTGTGTTTTTATGTTACTTTGATGTCTGCTACTCCCTAGTTCCGTGATTTTTTTTTTTCATTGGTTCTTCAATAAGTAGCAAGAAATCAGTACATTTTCCACTTTCGTTACTGCAATTATTCTGTATTAAAGAGAAACTGGACTCCAAAAGCTGTGTTAAAAAAAAGCAGACTGAGGGCAAGGGGCTATCACCAGGATTGCCTGGGGTCACCTATCTGATCTTTCCCAATTACTGCCTTACCAAGCCATGTTCTGCACTGTATCTTTTTTGGAGGCGGCCATCTTGGTAGAGCGGACTTTTTCTCTCTTATGTCAGAGGCTCCAGCAAGGAGAAAAGTTAACAGCACAGTAGGGACATCACCAATTCTCTCTCCAAATCTTATAAGAGTAGGAGCAGTTCCTTGGGTCTGACACTGCAAATATACAACGATGATGCTGTACGTACAGGAGTGCCTAGGCACACTCTCATACCATGATGTGCACTGCTATTTTTCAGGTTTGGTTGCTACATTTATTTTTGGTACCTTGCCCTGTTAGTTGTGTAGCTACCCTGCTGTGATCAGGTGAGTTTATTTAAATTTAGAGGCCTAGGCTGCAGTCACCTTAGCGGAACTGATAGTTTAGCTTACTCGTGTTTCCCTTGGGCTCTGGCTACTGTCAGTTTATGTGTGCTGCCAGTACAAGTCACTGGTGCCTCTGGAAATAGTATGAGAGCTGAACTAATCAGAACTAGGAATATTTATCTCTCTGTGGCTAACCACTAGGTGGTTTATTAACAGTGATGCCTGCTGAGAGAGGGTATAAATATTCAGGGAGTGATCTTGGGAGAGCAGTGTGCTCTACCCTGGGCCTCCTGCCTAAGACCCCTTTTACACTGGAGGTGTTTTTCAGGTGCTACAGTGCTAAAAAATAGCGCCTGCATAGTGCCTGAAAAAAGCCTCAGCTGCAAACCCAGTGTGAAAGTCCGAGTGCTTTCACACTGGGGCGCTGCGTTGGCCGGGCGTCACAAAAAGTCCTGCCAGCAGCTTCTTTGCAGCGGTGCAGGAGCAGTGAATACACCACTCCCCCACCACTCCTCCACTGCTCCTGACCATTGAAAACAATGGGGCAGCGCCGTGATACCGCCGGCAAAGCGCCGATGCAGCGGTTAAAACCACCCGGCTAGCGGCCAAATAGCGCCTCTATAACGACGGTAAAGCGGCGCTAAAAATAGCGCGCTTTACTGCTGATGCCTGGGGCGGCTCAGTGTGAAAGGGGGTCTAAGGGTGGGATGTGTTTGGCTGTTGAATCCCGTTAGTCCTGCTGCCTGAGAGGGTGAACATGTGGCTGGACAAAGGCCTGGGTTTGTGGCCTATATTTTGTAATCTGGGAATTGAGGAACCTTGTAGGAACTCTAGCTGTCTTGAAGAGCTTGGATTTGAACCTTGGACCTCACTAGAGTATGGAGTCTTCTCTCCAGGGTGTTAATTAATTAAGAAGATTTTTTTAACAAGTGCTTACAGTCAGGAGCTACAATTACAGGTTGTCATGTGCAATTTAGGGTTTTCTATCTTTGAAGATTGTTCTCCTTTTCTGGAGTCTGCAAGACTGTGGATGTGCTGTGCCCTTACCCTCTCTCCCTGAAGCTATGAGTTATGCCCTGTACACACGACCAGTTTTGCCGTCGGAATAAACTCTGAAGGTTTTTCCGACGGAATTCCGCTCAAGCTGTCTTGCACGCACATGGTCACACCAAATTCCGAACGTCAAGAACGCGGTGACGTACAACACATACAACGGGACAACGCGTACAACGTCTTGGACTTGCTTCAGAGCATGTGTCATTTTTGGTACGTCGGAACAGCATAGAGACGAGCGGTTTTCCCAATAGGAATTTGTTCCGTCGGAAAAATATAGAACATGTTCTCTATCTAAGTCCGTCTGAATTTTCGACGTAAAAAGTCTGACGGGGCATACACATGGTCGGAATATACGATGAAAAGTTCAAATCTGACTTTTTCTGTCGGAAATTCCGACCGTGTGTACGGGGCATAAGAGTAAATAAACTCCCATTGTTTTGCATCAAAAAGTGACTGGCACCCATGTGTACACATTGTTCAACTATTGTCTGAGGACTACACCCTGAGGTGAAATGCTAGCACACCAGGTTCCTGGGGGTCCCACTAGAGTTTGTGGGTCGGCCTGTGGGGGGTTGAAAATGCAGAGCTTTCAGCACAAAAAATATACCTTTCCTCTAATCCATTGGTCTCCAAACTACGGCCCTTTGCTTGCCTTTATCCGGCATTATTTCTTCAACTATCATCAATAATGGGGTTCCTTATACTGACAGAAGCGATGGAGCATAACTCCTTCTACTGACTTCTAAAATAGGGAACTATTCCTCCCAATGACACCAACCATTTCTCCCCCTGATACCAGGGATCTGGCATTGTTTACTCCCAGTGGGCACATACTGCCCCCCCTAAAGTCTGAAGGACAGTAAACTGTCCCTTTCTTTAGAAAGTTTGGAGACCCCTGCTCTAATCTATCGTCAAAGGTCTGATGCTAACACCTAAACCAAAACGTTTTTGTAGTTTTGGATAGAGTGTGGAAGGCTTAGAATTCTTGTCTTGGTTTTTATTGCTGTCTGCGTTCCTACTTGGAAGATCTCCCTACCTATTGTTACTAGTGACTATCACCAGAATTGAATGTGAAAGAATGTCCAAATTGTTCAATTTTCACCAAAACAGAAATAGAGGGCAATCTTCAATGGCTATACTTTTTCAGGTGACAATTGCCCCAGGGAGGATTTATCTAAATTTGGAATGATTTCCTCTTACTTCCTATTAGAAGGACAGGAAGTGAAGAGAAATATGAATTGGACAGAAATGGCTTTGATATACATTTGCTGTAAATTTAATATGAACTCTAACTCTAATGCCCCGTACACACGGTCGGACATTGATCGGACATTCCGCCAACAAAATCCTAGGATTTTTTCCGACGGATGTTGGCTCAAACTTGTTTTGTCTACACACGGTCACACAAAGTTGTCGGAAAATCCGATCATTCTGAACGCGGTGACGTAAAACACGTACGTCGGGACTATAAACGGGGCAGTAGCCAATAGCTTTCATCTCTTTATTTATTCTGAGCATGCGTGGCACTTTGTGCGTCGGATTTGTGTACACACGATCAGAAATTCCGACAACGGATTTTGTTGTAGGAAAATTTTATATCCTGCTCTCAAACTTTGTGTGTCAGAAAATCCGATGGAAAATGTGTGATGGAGCCTACACACGGTCGGAATTTCCGACAACAAGGTCCTATCACACATTTTCCGTCGGAAAGTCCGACCGTGTGTACGGGGCATAACATTAACTGCTTCTTTCACATAGGTGACCAGGGAACGATAAAAACAGGCAGCTGAGTTGCAGTTTTACCACCTCCCAACTGCCCACCTAAAACCTACTAAATAGCCGGAGGGGGTTGCTCACATGCCATGGCACAATGTTTTTGCTTCACAGCTTCATGCTGCAGCAAATTGAGTTGACAGACAGCACCACCTGGTAAACTCGTTCATTCAAGTCAGTGGGGCACACTGCAACCGAGAGCCAAACTCATTGCTCACAATTGCAACACATTAGTCCTATTAAAAACTGCCCATTGGCAAAAAAACTGGATCTCCTCCTGATTGCCTGAGAGTGGCCGCTTTGCCCATAGGTGGATCACTTCTCAGACAAAGAGCAAGTGTCAACCTAGCTTTAAATAGGATGGAAACCCAAATATTGAAATCTTATACATGTTAATGTCAATTCAAAAGTTGTTTTCAATCTATTAAATCTGCAGCTTTAATTAGAATAATGCAAGTAATAAATGTAGCAATAACTTGGCGGAGCTGCTGGTTTAAGAGGGCTTGTTACCTTCACTCTCCTTCCCTCTGTTTTACCGGCACCGGGTCTAGGGTTCCGCTGAGTTTACCTCTGGATGATACACGCACCAACACTTGAGTACGTTTTCAATGCTTTATTAAACGATTTACTAAGGAATTAGCAGGAAAGAGGCAGAAGGGAAACTGCAGAAGAAACTCAAATATCTTCTTGTAAGATTCTTGACAAATGTCCTGGTAGAATTTGAATATTACAATAGAATGCACTCCCCTCGTGGGACACACTCTGCTCGCCTGCATAGGCCTCTCTCACTTGCCTAGCAGCCAGTACGTAGCACGAACAAAAGTCTCTGCCACAGACTTGTTTGGGATAAACCGGTACGATCCTCTGCCACAGGATGTATTTGTTTTCTGCAATGAACATCAGTCACAGTGCTTGAACCTTTAAGCCAACCCGGCAACACTATGCTGTATAGTTACTTTTAGGATACGTCCTCCAACTGAGTCACCAGGCCCCTCTCCAGACCAGCACGCTGCATGATCCTTCCATGACGAGTCCTCCCCTGGGATCTCCTCGGTTGTTTAGCTTCTTCCCTCTGGATAGACAGCTCAGGACCATTCCTCTGCTGCTGTGGTAGGCCCCAGACAAGCTTCTGGGCCCACCCCTGCGCCGCAGCGACGTGGGCCTCCGGAGGGCCAGCAGGTGGCTGTAAAACGAACCCCACAATATGGCGTCTGTCCCATAAATACCCCCGCCCAGAATGCAACTCGGAGGACCACCTCCACCGAGTTGTCTCCGGGACAGAAGAGCATCCATACGCTTCGACACGTTGCCTTTCCAACACTGGCCAGTGATAACAGTGACACCCACCGGTCAGTATGGAAACACACACAACGTCAGCCAAGCTGGAACAGAGGCAAACCTAACCTATTTAACAAACAAGTTACTAAATTTACCTAACATATGGTAGATCGCAAATCTACCAGCGCTACATAAAGTACAGTGCTAGGTTTAAGCACAAAATGACCCCGTGCATGAAAACATATATAGAGTAGGTACAACACAATGGGGGTTATTTAATAAAGGCAAATCCACTTTGCACTACAAGTGCACTGAAAGTGCACTTGGAAGTAAAGTCACTGTAGATCCGAGGGGGACATGCAAGGAAAATAAAAAACAGCATTTTAGCTTGCACATGATTGGATGATAAAATAAACAGAGCTTCCCCTCTTTTCAGATCTACCCCTTAGATTTACAGCGACTGCACTTCCAAGCGCACTTGTAGTGCAAAGTGGATTTGCCTTTCGTAAATAACCCCCAATATTACAAATGAGCAATATAACCTAAACATAAATAGCATAAATTCAAATATAATGCAGCTGTGCAGTGCAATGTGATAACTTGTGCTATATGCAACCGAAACAGTTGTTTTTAGTGCAGTCCTATGCGACAATGCATGGTGAAACCAAAGTCACATACAAAATGCACAAAAGTGCAAAAACGATGTAAATTAAAAAAATGTTCATATATTGCTGGAATCCAATATAGTGACTTCAAAGTGCAGCATATAACATAGATCAGGTGCTCATCAGCGTGTTTCCTGTCACCTCATTAAGATAAAAGGCTTACCAGAAAGCCTGCGACCTCCCTTATTCGGGGGGGTCAAACAGCGCTTTTAGTGGAATCAAAGCTTCACCGATGGAAGACTCCGGTGTTCCTCAGTGAGTTGTCAGTGCCCATGAAGCTGGTACTGCAGTCTGAGGATTTGAAATCCCTGCCTTTCTACCTTTTCTCTGTGCAGTGCTTCAGTGACAAATCAGAGTGATGCTCTGTGCTGGGGCTGACCAATCACAGTTGTTCTGACCTGTCCCGGAAGCGCTGCACTGAGAAAAGAGAGAAGAGTGGGGATTTAAAATCCCCAGACTGCTTTATCGGCTGTTTGGGCACTGACATCTCATCGCCTCTTTCACCTTGATCTTGAACCTGTTCGGCTCAACCCCACATGAATGTGCCATGAAAATGCATGGCATTGATCCAGGGCAATGGCATCCAGGGCCACCCGCCTACCCTTTATCCAGACCTACCTTGCACCATCCTGCCACTGTAGTGAAGCCTGTAAGGTAGAACAGGGGAACTAAGATGTGAATCTTAGAGGGGCACTCTGATGTGAATGGGGGGGTCTCTAATGTTAAAAGAGGCTATAATATGCAAGAAGGGGCTCTGGTGTAATAGGGGCAATCTAATGTGAGGGGGCCTCTGGTGTGAAAGTGGGGCTCTGATGTGCAAGGGGAGCTTCTGATGTGAAAGAGGAGCTCTGATGTGATAGGGATTTTCTGATGTGAAATGGACACTCTGATGCAAATTAGGTGCTCTGATGTGAACAAGGAAACTTCTAATGTGATGAAGGGGCTTGTGATGTGAAGTTATTTCTTATGCCCCGTACACGCGGTCGGATTTTCCGATGGAAAATGTGTGATAGGACCTTGTTGTCGGAAATTCCGACCGTGTGTAGGCTCCATCACACATTTTCCATTGGATTTTCCGACACACAAAGTTTGAGAGCAGGCTATAAAATTTTCCCACAACAAAATCCGTTGTCGGAATTTCCAATCGTGTGTACACAAATCTGACGCACAAAATGCCATGCATGCTCAGAATAAATAAAGAGATGAAAGCTATTGGCTACTGCCCCGTTTAGAGTCCCGACATACATGTTTTACGTCACCGCGTTCAGAACGATCGGATTTTCCGACAACTTTGTGTGACCGTGTGTATGCAAGACAAGTTTGAGCCAACATCCGTCAGAAAAAATCCTAGGATTTTGTTGTTGGAATGTTCGATCAATGTCCGACCGTATGTACGGGGCATTAGAGTGTGTTGATTTAAATTTCAATCATTCATTGAAAAAATGTTTTTCGCCCATGAATATTTGTAAAATATACAATGTGGCCCTTGTACTAAAAAGTTTTGGAGACCCCTGATCTGCAAGGCTGTAAAGTTACCCAATCACTTTTGCAGACAAAAAAATGTACCCCCCCCCCCAAAAAAAAATAAAATAAAATAAAAAGTGGTCCTTCATGAGCCTAGGACCAATAAAAGGGTCCTTCAGAGTTGAGAGCAGAGAGAAACAGGGTTCTCACCAATCTCCTCTACCTTGAATGATTCTGGTGGCTCTGAGCTTTGAGCACTTCCAGGTTCAGACCTCCAGTACACCAACAGTACTAGCTAGTTAACATGCAAAGGAGGGGACCACTATAGCTGTTTTTTTAGAGAACCCATAATTCTCTATGGGTGTGTTCTGTGGTAAAATGAAATACTTGTAGATGTTAAAAAATAAATAAAATTGTCTAAAAAACATTATATGCTTTCATTTTATGTAGCTGGCAGTGAAAGTACCAGCTGTGGATTTACTAAAGGATATTTATGAACTATTGCACTATTGGAAACAGGGTAGGGAGAGATCACATTAACAAAAAAGGTGTATTCTTTTAGCAAAAAGAAAAAATAATAAAGTTCTCTTTTATTTACACTTGTCTGCAAAAGTAAGTTTTCTTCTACTTTAAAAGGGACTTAAAAAAATGTAGTAGTGCAAGTGTGGGTATATCACGGTGTACATATATCAGAGGTGCCCTCTGTGTCTAGGACTAGAGCATGTAAATGATTTCCTATGCTGCTCCCTCTGCCTGAGTATCTAGTGATAAAACCTGTACATACACTGCCTTGTCTGCTCCAACAATACAGTCTATAGATTTTTTTTTTATTAGACCCAATACTTTGCTTAGCACATACCTATTATATTGCATGGCAAGCCTTTTTTATTATATTATTTCCAAGAATATTGTTGACACACTTGCTAAATTAATTGGATTTTAATGAGCACAGCAAACTAGGAGTGCACTGTATGCACTGAGCATCAATGTATGATTGCCTAGAAAGGTTCAGCAATTGGGTTTGCTGTGTGTGCATACATCCATGTGATTATGTGAGCCTGTGATGCAAGTGTACCATTGTGATTTATCCTTTCTCTTGTTCACTGGCTTTAGTAAATCAAGCCTTATTGTGTTCCCTGGTTCCAATACAATTCATGATAGTCAAATTGTTTCCTGGATAGCATTTATCAGTTCTTTAATTATACTTGTTGGCTAGAGTTGTTTTTTTAAGATAATTTATAGCTTTTTACCAGAGCACCTTCATAGTTATATATTATCTGGCATAATATGGTCTTGCCTTTTAGCACCCACCCTCACTGCCCTCTTTAAAGTATATTTTCAATTGTGCAGTCAAATTTGAGAAAAACCCACTATATGTTGGTTATGTGTTTCCATAAACACAGCATGCCTAAAAGATTTTACTATTTCTCATTTTTTAGATCTTTCTCAGTGGAATGTGTCATGATGGCTGAAAGGTTTTCTGAACAATGTTAGACTGAGCTTGTCCCAAGTCTATTCTCAATAACAGTGGAAGCCTGTTCATTAGGGGCACACAGGTGCTGCCCCCCTTATCTATGGGTCTGGGCCCCTAATCTACAAGCAGGGTGCTGGCGCATGGATTCCATGCTTTGATCCCACCCAGTTGTGTGAGAATAGCAAATGAATATTTGCTATTCCCCCACTGATTCTCCTCTTGGCCAATCGGGTAGTGGGTACTGAGACCCGTTTCCCGATTGACCGAAAGGAGAAACGATCCTATTGGCCTAGAGGGAGGAGGAGGGAGGAGATGCACTGCCGGACACTGGCCAGCTCCATGTCCCACGTTTTGGACTCCGACTCAGATTCTCCGATGTCCCCGGCCGGCCTGAAGGGGCGAGAATCGTTCAGGGACCCCCGGGATCTCCAAGAAAGACCCGGACGGCAGGACCATGGATGAGAGGTTCCCCATCTCTGTCCGGGAGGCCATATCCCAGGTGCTGAAGGGCTACGACTGGTCCCTGGTGCCCATGCCGGTCTGGGTTCCGGCTCCCTCAAAGCCAAGCCCTATGTCAGGAGATGAGGAGAAGCACCCCCAAGTTATTGAGCACCAGCCGCCACTGCTCAATAACATATTGAAGATCTGCCTACACAGAGTTAATCAAACACAGCTTCCAAGCCTCCTCATAAACAAGGAAAAATACCTAGGATTTTTCCTTGCTGGAGGGTCCAGAATACAGCATCAAAAAATTATTTAAAAATCTCAGACAACTTTTTTTAAAGTTATGCTCTGTGAATGGGAACATGAAACAAATATAAAGTAGGTGTAATCCCAATTTGGCTGCGAAAGTGCAAATGGCCCCCAAGCACTGCACAAACTGTTGGCGCTATATAAAGCCTGTAGAATAATAATAATAAGTGGCCAGATTTTTGAAAGATTTGACCAAGTGTGATATATCCTGTCAGCATCTCCCAACTCAGAAAGGTTTATTTATAGAGCTGCATAAGGCCTTGCTGCTGCCATACCATAACCTAAAAATGAACCATTGGGATATTTATAAAGGTGTGCTTTAAAAATTTGCATGACTAAAGGATTTGTCAACCCTTTGTCCTTTATACTAACACTTAAAATAATAACACAGACTTTGTGACATGGGTTTAAATGGCCACAGCAGACATTTTTTTTTACAAAATGACATCAATAACATAGCATTACCATAAACAACAAATACAGTAGTTTTGGCAATGCAATCAGAAGAGAGTCTTTAGGCGTCCTTAAAGTGGAGTTCCACCCAAAAGTGGAACTTCCACCTATCTGCTTCCTCCCCCCTCCGGTGGCACATTTGGCACCTTTCAGGGGGGAAGGGGGAGGGGGGAACGGGTACCTGTTTTTGACAGGATGCATGATACAAACATGAAAAATAAATCAATACAATATGCAGAGATTCGCAATCATAGAACTCCGGTATATGTGGAACACACATGCGGGGAGTACCCGACGCATTTGAGATAAACTCTTCCTCAGGGGTGTCTGATTGGAATCAGCAAATAAAGAGGTATGTCTATAAATCAAAAGAACAGTAATAAACCAATTGTACAGTAATATATGTTCATAATCAGCATTATCATAAAGAGATGTATAGCTAATGTGTTACAGATGCATACTATACATATGTGATAAAAACAAAAAGGTACTGACCATAGAGTATTGCTTGAGGGACATGTAATAGGTACTGTATCCATAAAGCAAAAAAAACATTCAAGTGGGAGGGATAAAAAACAACACTGTACTTCAGTATAGAGCTCGCTCCCAGTCCGCATCTGGCAGGCCTAATGTACCAGACCCAGTGGAGCAACCAGGGGGGTATTCCCCAACAGAGGGCTTCAAAGAGCCACCGTGGAGTAGGAAGGTCTTGGGTGGACAGGTGCAGCAATGCTTTATGATGCCCCGGCTTGTAGTCACCCAGTCTCCGGGATGTGTCAGGTGTCACGGGGGGGAGGTGGATAGGGACTCGCCGGCTGTATGGGAGCAAGGGAGATGCGTGCCCAGCCAGGGGTCCAGGCTAGTGAAGGCCTGGAAGGTCCGACCTGCAAAATAGTGATAAGGTAGGTAAGGGAGGAGAGAGGGTGGGGTGGTGGTGTGTCTGCCCGGGGACAGGACAGGGCAATGCTGGATGGCTGTTACCTGTCGGTAGTCCAATGATGGTGCGGCGTGCAGAGATGCAGGACGCCATGGAGTGATGTGATCTGTATTGCGTGGGATATAGGAGGGCCGCGCTCGCGATAGGTCGCGGGCGCAGCCAATGGGTGGGGAGGTAGACGCCCCCCCCGGGCCTGGGGCGCGCGCATCGGTCACCCTAGAGACCGCAGCCTGAGTGTAGAGGGAACCCCAGGCGCGGTGACGTAAGACCCCGGCGCGATGACGTAGATCGCACGGTGGCGGGGAACCAAGACCAGCGCGGAAGGCCTGCGACGCAGTGATCGGAGAAGAACGGATCGAGATGTCGATGCGGATCCTCCGGTTAAGAGAAGGCCGCCTGCAGTGAACGGTGTTGCACCAAGCGGCCCCCCTGCGCCGAGTGAGGAATATCCTGGCATCCCACCAGGGGTGGGGTGGCCCAGAGTGAGGAGGAGAAACAAGCTGCAGAGGCCAGTGGATTCAGGAATTAAAAACAGGAGGAGTACACAAAGGGAAAGAAGGGACAGGGCCGGGGCACTGGAAGGGGGGTAAAAAAGAAAAAAAGGGGGGGTTTATTCGAGGCAGAAAGGAAATGTACATATGAGAGATTAAGGCATATTGTGAGAGTATATGTGATGGTATACCCAGGAAGACATATGTACAAATATACATATATACAATATATAAGTGTGTGCACATTTAATAAAATTTATCTATATACAAAAATTACAAAAAATTACAAAAAATTATTACAGCACATGAGGTAATGAAAGACATGAAAGGTGGAGGGATCCGGGCCTGTGAGGCTGGCCTGGAATAAAGGGGGGAAATTTTTGTTATTAGGGGGGATCTCGTTGGGTTCCCACTCCGAGCCCCCTGAGGAGAAACCCTCCAAGAAAGGTCTGAAAGATGTACATGTATTGAGTCCCGGGGGTTGGGTGGCTCTTAATCTAAAGATCCACCTCTGGATCTTTAGATTTCCAGAGGTGGAGAAATGGAATGAGCTGATTGGAGGATATCGACTGGAATCGCGTGCATTCGAAAGTAACGAATGGAACAAAAGACATTTTGGATTAATTTGTTATGTTATGATTTAGCGATTCTGATGGATCCACCTTCTTTCAACCCAAACACAATAATTAGGAATCATCTTATTTCACTGTATACCTTACTGTATTTATTGCCATATGTTTCCATTTCATATGTATGCATGTTTTATAAAAATAAAAAAATGTTAATGCAGCAAGAATCAGCTGATTATTCAAGAGTCAAAAACTACCATGCCAAAAACAATCTCATTATGGTATTAAGTTGAATTAATTTCCCCATTCCTTACTGACTTTATTTGTTGGGCTGCGTATATATAAATTAAATGATTGGTCTCTCAAGTTCAACCCCAATACAAAAAGAATGTTATTAGAATATTCATGCTTCGCTCACTAGAATAAAAATGAATGGATTCAAATCAATTTGGATCATTTGTTGTGTCGTTACATTATTTTGGATGCTTCAAACATTAACAAAAGGCCCACACTATCACATCATGTCATCCACATGAAACAAATTAATTTGTTGTTTTTATTATAGTTTATTTCGGATTCATTGAAATTTGATACTATTGTATTTCGGAGATTCGGATACATCCGAATTGCACAAATTTAATCTAAATTTTGATTTAAAACTAATCACATTGTTCAACCTGTGCCCCAACCGTCTCGAAGACTTTATAAGTTCACATACTCTTACTTTTTGCCCCAGAGGACCTAGCTCTTGGGAGAACAACCAATAACCAACCACGTGGAAGCGCCATACCAGTTTTTGTAACAATTCAAGTAATGACTGACCCCCCAAAGACCCCCGACCCACCAAGCTCCTATGATAAAACTATTTTTTTTTACCTCTCCATAACTCTTGACTTACAATGAACTGCCAACATCCTTCACTTGAATGACCCTTGTGGCTCCAACCTGCCCATCCCACCTTCAGCCACCAATCAGGTAAGACCTACAACCCTTACACATTGAGCTCACTTTTTTAACCCTTTTCTGACCTGTTCCTCCCCTTTGTTTTGCAGCCCCTCTGCCTATTTGTTCTTGTCGGGGTCACATTTTTTACTCTGCTTGCTTCAGGACCCAATGAATGAGATGAAAAAAAATGGGAAGGGATGCCATTCACATGACATGTCAAAGTGTAAATGTGTGTATCATAGCTCTCCATGGTAAAAGTAAAAAGGAATGGAAAAAAGCAGTGTACAAGGACAAGGGAGATGGAGTATAAGTGGAAATATTTTGAGGATTTTCTTCTCAGGCTGAGGGCTAAGGGGCTCACATTAGCCTTTCCGCATACGGCACTTTGAAGTAATCGTAGAAAAAGTTCTGTAACTAGCACAGTGTAGGAGAGGAGAAAACAAGCCTTACAAAATGAGGGTACTTACTATAAAATGACACATTTTGGCATTGCAGAGAAACTTCGCTGTGACTCACATCCTGTTACTACCGATCTACATCTTTAGGAGAATTAGCTATTGCATTGTGTTATTTTGTTTTAATGTAAATGACATACACTTATGCAAATGGATCTCACGCTGCAGATTTTCGTTATCCATTATTTGTTGAACTTTTGGTCTGTTGATGGTGACTAATTCTTCACTTAAGCCATAGCTCAGCAATCAGCTGAAAACATTTCAACAAACTTTTTTTCCTGGCTGTAAAAATCTGTGACACTAAAATGGTCATCGTGCTGGTCAGCACTAAATACCGAGCAATAAAAAGTCATGTATGCAAAAAGTTCACATCCATATGTTGTACATTTTGCTCCCCAGTAAGGAAAATGATAATATATGTTAATTGCGTACACATTTTATGTTGCTGTAAATGTAATTTCAATAAGGTCTTCCTCTCCTTTATCTGTATGTTAGCATTCTTGAATAGGTGATATGATTTCACATCCCTGCTGTTTCCAGTTAAAATCACCTCCGCTCCTTGCTCTGTGTCAGTACTCAGGGGTTCTTCCTTTTGGCATATATGAATGGGTGGCAGATCTTTATCTTTCTACTACTGTGCCAGCGCCCAGGGTATCTTCTTCACCATCCCAACCTAATAGAGCTCACACTTTCCATACTACTACTTACTCCTAGAATAGCTTCAGGTCTCCCAGACCCAGGGCTGAGTTTCTGCATAGCCAAAATAAGCTGTGACCTAGAGCACGACACAGATGGCTACACATGACATTGCTGCTGTCAATGCTACAATTTTATATATAATAAGGTTCTATTCTTAACCACTTGACCTCCAGAAGATTCACTCCCCTTATGACCAGGCCACTTTTTGCGATACGGCACAGCGTTACTTTAACTGACAATTGCGCAATCATGCAACGCTGTACCCAAATAAAATGTATGTAATTTTTTTTCCCCACAAATAGAGCTTTCTTCTGGGGGTATTTGATCAATAATAGTGGTAATATATCTTGCTATGCTAAGAGGCATCTGATTATCCCTGAGGAAGAAATTAATCAATAAATCTAGAAACGTGTTGGCGTATGATGCCCAAGCAAGCTGCTGAATATCAAAATCCCATAAAAGCTATGTAATATTGTAAAAGTATCAACTTCATTTTGTATACATCTGTATAATGTTTTTTTTAGGCCAGAACATGGCCCTTTGTGGTTTTTAAACAAAGTTATGAATTTGTAACTAATTTTGTAATAAAAAGTTATTTTCATAAACAATAATTCTTTTTGGTTTTGGTTGCTGACAAAATCCCATAGAGGCTTTCAAAGAACAAAACTATGAGAATTGGGATGGTGGCAACCTTCTCCCTAAACAGAGTGAACAAATACTAAAACTGCTATAAAACATACCCAATAAAAAAAAAATCAAAAAATCGAATTTCTTCATGAATTTAGGACAATATGTATTCTGCTACATGTTTTTGGTAAAAAAAAATCCCAATAAGCGTATATTGATTGGTTTACACAAATGTTATGGTGTCTACAAACTATGGGATATATAATAGAATTTGTATTTTTTTTTATTTTTTTACACTAGTAATGGTGGCAATCAGCAATTTCTAGCGGGACTGCGATATTGTGGTGGACAGTTGGACACTAACTGAAACTTTTGACACTTTATGGGAACAAGTAACACTAATATAGTGACACTGCATGGGAAGGGGTTAAACATCTAGGGCGATTAAAGGGTTAACTGTGTGCCTAGCCAGTGTTTGTGTTTACTATGTGTGCTGCTTTTACTAGAGGAAGAGATGGACTTAAGTTCCTACTTTGAAGGAATACAAATGTCATCCTTTCCCCTGTCAGAACAGAACTCTGCCTTGTTTACACAGTCAGAGTTCAATTCTGAGTCTCTGCCCAACGTTAGGCGGGGGCCGGTGTCTTGCCGAGAAAGTTCCCCCGGCAGATAAGGACCCCCTGTACTGTGCAGGCACAGTGCTTGCACAGTACGAACGACTAGGAGCCGCCGAAAATAGCCGAAGGTGAAAAACTTCAATCAGCTGTACACGGCGCCTGCGCCCTGGGTCCAGGTTGAAGCCCCACTATCCAAGTGGACCTAGAGGGAGAATAAAAAAGTGGCGAGCGAAGCAAGCCCGCGAGGGGCCCTCTTATAGACGCCGTGTACAGCTGATTTCTATTCTATTCGGCTTCGGCTATTTCCGCCGGCTCCTACTGCGCAAGTGTTGCGCCTGCGCAGTAGAGGGGGGTCCATATCCACCGAGGGGAACTTTCTCGGCAGAAAACCGGCAGAAGCGTCCCACCAGCAGCATGCACGTGCCCTCTGCAGGCAGAAGTGCAGGATCACCTATATACAGTGCCTTGAAAAAATATTTATACCCCCTTGAAATGTTCCACATTTTGTCATGTTACAACCAAAAACGTAAATGTATTTTATTGGGAATTTATGTGATAGACCAACATAAAGTAGCACATAATTGTGAAGTGGAAATGATAAATGGTTTTCAAATTTTATTTACAAAAAAATACCTGAAAAGTGTGGCATGCATTTGTATTTCGCCTCCCCCCCCCTAGGTAATACTTTGTAGAACCACCTTTCACTGCAATTATAGCTGCAAGTCTTTTTGGGGATGTCTCTACCAGCTTTGCACAGCTAGAGAGTGACATTTTTGCTCATTCTTCTTTGCAAAACAGCTTAAGCTCTGTCAGATTGGATGGAGAGCGTCTGAACAGCAATTTTCAAGTCTTGCCACAGATTCTCATTTGGATTTAGGTCTTGACTTTGACTGGGCCATTCTAACACATGAATATGCTTTTATCTAAGCCATTCCATTGTAGCTCTGGCTGTATGTTTAGGGTTGTTGTCCTGCTAGAACTTCTGCGTGAACTTCTGCCCCAGTCTCAAGTCTTTTGCAGACTCTAACAGGTTTTCTTCTAAGATTGCCCTGTATTTGGCTCCATCCATCTTCCCATCAACTCTGCCCAGCTTCCCTGTCCCTGCTGATGGTGTGTTCAGTGTGATGTGCAGTGTTAGTTTTCTGCCACACTCTGCCACACATAAAGCTTTGCTGTGTCCCCCACGTGGCTTCTCGCAAACTGCAAATGGGACTTTATATGGCTTTCTTTCAACAATGGCTTTCTTCTTGTCACTCTTCTATAAAGGCCAAATTTGATGAGCGCACTACTAATAGTTGTCCTGTGGACAGATTCTCTCACCTGAGCTGTGGATCTCTGCAGCTCCTCCGGAGTTACCATGGGCCTCTTGGCTGCTTATCTGATTAATGCTCTCCTTGCCCAGCTTGTCAGTTTAGGTGGACGGTCATGTCTTGGTAGGTTTGAAGTTGTGCCATACCCTTTCCATTTTCAGATGATGGATTGAACAGTGCTCCAAGCTTGGGATATTTTTTTATAACCTAACCCTCTGCTTTAAACGTCTCCTTGGCCTTTATTTGTGTGAAAAAAAATGATAAAAATGTCATTTGGGTACAGTGTTACATGACCGCGCAATTGTCATCAAAGTGTGACAGCACTGAAAGCTGAAAATTGGTCTAGGAAGGAAGGGGGTGAAAGTGCCCAGTATTGAAGTGGTTAACAACTGACAACTCATCAGCTGTGAGCGGTGTATTGTTAGTTGTCAAACGAGATAGACGGGTTGATTTACTAAGGGAAATAGACTGTGCACTTTGCAAAGTGCAGTTTCACTCTGCAAGAGCACTTGCTCCAGAGCTGTAACTGAGCAGAAGCTCTGCTGACTTCCATCGTCCAATCATGTGAAAGCAAAAATGCAGTTTTTTAAATTTTCCATGCATGTGATTGGGTATTCTTTGTAAAGTGAAGCTTTACCTCATTTACTAAGCTCTGGAGCAACTGCACTTTGCAAAGAGCACAATCTATTTGCCTTTAGTAAATCAACCCCAGTGAGAGAGCCAAAGGTGCAGTGTGAAAGCTGACAGAACTGAATGCAATCTAGGCTAACATTGCTTATTGAGATGAGAACCCAAGGTATTTCTGATAATGCCTAGGAGTTCAAATCGTATTCCAAAAAAAAAAATACATTAAAAGATTAACTTTATATAGTAGTTTTAATATAGATCTCTAATTTAGATCTAAAGAGAGAATTGAAAATGAGTGGAATTTTGATGGAAAAGAGGGATATCTGGCAGCTATGAATGTTGTCAACTATGTTTTGTCATTAGGCATATAGACACATGAAAAATGTTCTGCTTAGCATGTCCAGGGAGCTTATAATACCAACACTGGCCCTGCTGGACATCCTAATGTCCTGTGGCCTTCAGCAGTAATATTTTACAGACGTAGTTATTTCAGAGTAAAATCAAACTCAAGTGGACTCATTTTAATACAGCGGAAAGGAACCAGATACGTCCATCTGTTAAAGACATGATCTTCACATAGTGCCATCCAACAGATGTAATTGCTGTAAATTGTGCACAGTTTCAGTGGCAAAAGAGTACGAAGATCATCTGCAGGACTGAAACAGTGAGATGTAGAAAGCAATAAGACAGAAGTCTAAAACTCAGGATAAGAATTAATCAGTTTTGTTAGCATCTAACAGATTGCAATCCTAGCAGGGTAGAAGACATTCAAAGGTCCTGCTGTGAAACTTTAGCAGGCGCCATAGACATGAGATGGAGGTAAGAACTGGTATGCTGATAAACCATTACTGCCTCTAGGAACTCATTTCAAGAAAGTTGAAGAACTTTCCTGTTTTTGTAATTTGAGAGTGGCAACTGCAAGACTCCAATAAAAATCAAATTGCTAGCCAGTAATGCTTTCTTTATTCTAATTAAAACTATTACACATAGCTTTAAAAAGCTATAAGAAAGACAAAGATGAATTAACAATACAAATATTGTTAAAAAATATTTTGAAATGTATGTATAGTATGGGAAGAAACTCCTCCCGAAAGTAAGCCCAAAGTCTTTAAACATTACTGAAGAAAAATGCATTACCGCACCCCTCTTCAGTTAAGTTCCTCAGTGCCTGGGAAGGACCTTGGCTCCTATGAGGTAGGTATATACAGGACCTCAACCTCTGTACAAACTGAGATTAAGCCATTAGGTGTCCTGCCCATCCAACCCCAGCATTAGGTTTCACCCCTGCCATCTGTCTGTCAAATAACAGGGACACAAGGACACAAATAGGCTGTTCACTTTGTCAATGCATTTTCTCTTAGCTTGGTGAATGAGGAGAAGCACTACTGACTTTCATAATCAAATCATTCCTTGCACTTGTGGGTATACTTTGCAAAAATAATTCTAACCACATTCACTAAGCTAAGGGAAATTCCCTTATAAAGTGAAAATTCCCTTGAAAAGTAAACATAATTTCTGCCCTTACTCAATCAACCCCACTGACTCTGGCCCTAACAACTGACAGTGGACGGCCTAAGCATGAAGCATGAACAGTAAGGCTTATCCTCAACTTAGAGAGAAGCTTAGACCCTGCATACAGCCTTGGCCTAAGAATCCTTCATTAGGCAAAAAACAACTAATCCCAAAGTCTGGTACACACTATTGTTTTTTTTTTTTTAGTTCCGCCCAGTGGGCTGAATGAAAAAAAACTGAAGAACTCGGGAGGAGCTGCTGTACTAACTATGCAATGTTAGTACAGCTATCTCCCCCGCTGTGCTATTGTGTTCTGACAGGGGAACACCCCCCTAGAACATACTGGTCAGCACTCTCAGCCATAGGCTGAGAGAGCTGATCAGATGCAGATCAGCAGACCATTTTCGGTCATGCTGCTTCGACAGAATATGGCCCAACTTCTGACGAACCAGCAGCTATATGCACAAGCCAAATGACGGCCAGTTTCTATTGAACTGACCAATGCCACCCGATATTTGGCCCGTGTGTACAGCACTTAAGGCAAGCTTCATGTCAATATGTTCAACTGCAGTACAGAAGCAGCATGTACTGAATAAACCACATAGCAGTTTACAGCAGCTTAAATATTGTATGGTCCATGATAAAGTATAGGAGAGAACAAATGCGAGACTTTAAATGAGGCACATGGGAGCAGAAGTATGAATTGAATAAGAATGCGATTTATTAATACAATGATACAAAAATTGATAGAAAAATTCATATAATTACATATTTAGGCACGTAGCTCTATAATGATAATCTATAGTCAATAAAACAATGTATTCCGACAAGACAGTGGACTTACGACATGTATGCACAGAGGCAGCGCAGAACCAGATGCCAAGCCAGCCAAAATGCCAGGGTCCGAAGCTGAGGGGGCATGTCCCGGAGGCATGACCAGCACAGAGAGCCCCCCAGACCGGGTCAGTGTGTGGGAACAAGGTGAATGAGTGATGGATGTGACCTAATGAGAGAAGGGGTAAGTGAGAAGGAGTCAAACCTGAAAGGGCAAACAAGTGTAATGCAGTGAGTGTATGTGAAAAAGTCTGGAAGTGAAACATGGGAAAAGGAAGTATAAGATGGGGAGTGATTGGGAAAAGGAAAAGAAAAAGAAAAGGAAGAGAGGAGAAAAAGGAAAGAAAAGAGAAGAAAAGGAAAGAATGGAGAAAGGAATGGAAAAGGAAAAAAGGGAACAGATGGGGGAATCTAAAGGAAGAAAAGAGAGGAAGAGAATAGGAAAAAAGAAAAAAGGAAGAAAGAATAGTGGGAGAAAAGGAAAAGATAAAAGCCAAAGAGGCAAAGAGGAAAAAAAAAAAAGTCTTGATGGAATCGAGGGGAACAGGGAAAATGAAAGCAGACAAATAGATGGAAAAAGGAGTAGCAGAGAGAGTGATGGAGGTGAAGGGAAAACGTTTGTTCTCTCCTATACTTTATTACTAAACCAGGGATGGAGGAGGGGTATTGAACGGCCCCACTATCCTCATGTAAAGTCCCAAAAACTAGTTTTCTACCCCCTTTATTTAATAATTAGGGATGGAGGCACATGGTCGCATTCATTAGCATTATATATTGTTTAATTTATTTCCAACTGTATTTTTGCAACTAAACCTGCTTACTTCCTATTTAGTATATTGATCTAGTAATTTTACCTCCCATTTACCCACACCTTGATTGCTTTTACTGTATAACAATCATTGGAGTATTACCCTATTTCCTTTATCTTCCATAATATTGAGGCTCCCTGCATGTGTGCGCTTTGACGGCTCTGGCTGCCATTTGTCCTTGCTTGTCCTCCCTGCCTTGTCCCGAAGCTGCGACGCGCACTGGGGCATTATTATCCCCCCGCCCCTCCTCCCTCACTCGGGGCGGGCGGGATCTTCCCCACTGCACGTCGACGTCATGCCCCTTGCGCCGGCTGTTTGGCGTCCTTGTGGTGCCTTATAGCTGCGCTCTGAGTATCCACCCACAGCGCTTGGTACTTGGTGGCAGACCCACGACCGTTCGGTTTCAACATTTTGCTGGCTGGATCAGGGCGCTCCCTGGCCCCCCTTAGGCAGCCGTCGCTTGACTTTGGGGACTGCTCGGTGGCGGCACCTCCCGGAGTGTCCTATCCCAGCCCTGGGTCCTACACGCCGGTCTTTCCCATCACTTATTTGGTAATACACGTCTGTTGGCTACTCAGCCCCTACCCACACCAGCCAGGTACGTTTTCCCTTCACCTCCATCACTCTCTCTGCTTCTCCTTTTTCCATCTATTTGTCTGCTTTCATTTTCCCTGTTCCCCTCGATTCCATCTAGACTTTTTTTTTTTTCCTCTTTGCCTCTTTGGCTTTTATCTTTTCCTTTTCTCCCACTATTCTATCTTCCTTTTTTCTTTTTTCCTATTCTCTTCCTCTCTTTTCTTCCTTTAGATTCCCTCATCTGTTCCCTTTTTTCCTTTTCCATTCCTTTCTCCATCCTTTCCTTTTCTTCTCTTTTCTTTCCTTTTTCTCCTCTCTTCCTTTTCTTTTTCTTTTTCTTTTCCTTTTCCCAATCACTCCCCATCTTATACTTCCTTTTCCCATGTTTCACTTCCAGACTTTTTCACATACACTCACTGCATAACACTTGTTTGCCCTTTCAGGTTTGACTCCTTCTCACTTACCCCTCCTCTCATTAGGTCACATCCATCACTCATTCACCTTGTTCCCACACACTGACCCGGTCTGGGGGGCTCTCTGTGCTGGTCATGCCGCCGGGACATGCCCCCTCAGCTTCGGACCCTGGCATTTTGGCTGGCTTGGCATCTGGTACTGCGCTGCCTCTGCGCATACATGTCGTAAGTCCACTGTCTATATGAATGAATATGATATTCATGCTCTACCATTACCCACTTGCGTTTTTTCTAAATGACTCAATACTGCTATCTTCCCGATTCTTAGGTGGTCACTACGGTTATGCTCCTGATGAGTGGCTATAAGGCCCCGAAACGGCGTAGAGCTTACAACAACCGTTATGTGTACACAATTATCCACCATATGCGTATGAACGTTCCAAATTTACTGTACATACATGTTTATAATAGAAATTCTTGTCGGAATGCATTGTTTTATTGACTATAGATTATCATTATAGAGCTATGTGCCAACATATGTAGAGCTATGTGCCTAAATATGTAATTATATGAATTTTTCTATCAATTTTTGTATCATTGTATTAATAAATCACATTCTTATTCAATTCATACTTCTGCTCCCATGTGCCTCATTTAAAGCCCCGCATTTGTTCTCTCCTATACTTTATTACTAAACCAGGGATGGAGGAGGGGTATTGAACGGCCCCACTATCTTCATGTAAAGTCCCAAAAACTAGTTTTGTACCCCCTTTATTGTATGGTCCATGTTCATGGTTGCAGACAGGGCAAACTCTGTCATTCAAACAAAACCTTTCCCTTATTTTGTAAAAGAAGCCTCCAGTCTGCATGTAATAACTGAACTGACACAGATAATACATATTCAGGAACCACTCTGATTGCTTCCCAACGTTTAGTGGGGAGGAGAGCTGTCAATGACAGCCCATTGACAGCTAGCTGCTGACTATAAAAAGGAAACACGTACATTATGTTACCCTCAGGTTTATGGCTAATCTTACTAGACATGTCAATGGTTTGCTAAAGTAGGCCAGCCCCAAAGATGGAAGTCCTATCTATACTTTACTATAAGTGGCATGACTATAGTCATAGCAGCCTGTGCAGCAACTATAGAGCTTGGAGGAGGGAGAGGGGCCAAAGAAGGCTAATGAAACAAATTAAAGATTAAAAATCTGTACATTTAAAAATAATACAGATCCAGTATTGTATCATTGGGTGGACAGGTTTTAATTGACACTGATACTTTATGAAAGTTTCAGTTGAGAAAAGCTGATAATATTATTATTATTATACAGGATTTATATAGTGTCAACAGTTTAAGCAGAGCTTTACAATATAAAAGGGAGAAAATATAGTTACAATACAAAATGATTAAGAGGGCCCTGCTCAGAAGAGCTTACAATCTAATAGGGTGGGTTAGGTGGTACAAAAGGTCATAACTGTGGGGATTAAACTGATGGAAGTGGTAAAAGATTAGTTGGAAGTGTGATAGGCTTTCCTGAAGAGATGAGTTTTCAGGGATTGCCTGAAGGCAGCTAGAGTAGGAGATAGACGGACAGGCTGAGGTACAAAGTTCCAGAGGATTAGAGAGGCTCTGCAGAAATCCTGGAGACGAGCATGGGAGGAGCAGACAAGGGAGCTTAAGAGTAGGAGGTCCTTAGGGGAGCAGAGAGAACAGTTTGGGTGATATTTGGAGACAAAATTGGTGATGTAGCTCGGGGTAGAGTTGTGAATGGCTTTGTATGTTGTTGTTAGTATTTTGAATTTAATTTGCTGGGTGATAGGGAGCCAGTGTAGGGATTGGCAGAGAGGGGTGGCAGACACTGAGAGGTTGGTAAGGTGGATAAGTCTGGCAGCAGCATTCATGATCGACTGAAGAGTGGATAGGCCTATGAGAAGAGAGTTGCAATAGTCAAGGTGAGAAAAAACAAGGGAGTGAATGAGTATCCTGGTGATTTCATTTGTTAAAAAGGGGCGTATTTTAGAAATGTTACACGAGGTGAAGTCTACAAGCTTTTGACAATGATTGGATTTGGGGGTGAAAGGACAGGTCAGAGTCTAGGATTATACCTCGTACTCTGGCATGATGGGAGGGATTGATGGTTGCATTATTGATTTTGATGGAAAAGTCATGAAAGGGGGCGAGGGGCAGGAGGGAATATTACCAGCTCGGTTTTATTGAGATTTCGTTTAAGGAAGTGGTGTGACATCCATGCTGATATGTCAGTTAGTAAGTTGGTAATACGAAAGGAGACTGGAGGAGAGAGGTGAGGAGTAGACAGATAGATTTGCGTGTCATCGGCGTATAGATGTATTGGGAGCCGTGGGTGGTTATCAAGTGACAAAGGGAGGAGGTGTAGATAGAGAAGAGAAGGGGTCTAAGAATAGAGCTTTGGGGGACCCCCACAGAAAGGGGCAATGGAGAGGAGGAGACAGAGTTGTAGGTAACACTGAAGGAGCGCTGTGATAGGTAGGAGGAGAATAAGGATAGAGCAGAATCTTGGAGGCCAAGGGAACAAAGTTTATTGAGAAGGAGCGGGTGGTCAACGGTATCAAAGGCCGCAGAGGGGTCAAGTAGTAGGGGTATGGAGTAGTGGCCATTGGTTTTAGCAGTAAGTAAATCATTAGTGAGTTTTAGTAAGGCAGTTTCTGTCGAGTGCTGCGACCGAAAGTCGAACTGTAAGGGTCAAGAAGGTTATTTTCACTGAGATAAGAGCTAAGACGATTGTAGACCAAGCGTTCTAGAAGTTTAGAGGTGAATGGGAGCAATCAGATGGGTCTTAAGTTGTTTAGATTGGTGGGGTCCAGTGATATCAGATGCACAGGAAAAGACTTCAGGATAACCACTAGTCATTTGTATAGCTGCTGTAAAGTCAATTAGGGATGGGTGGCAATTAGGGATGGGTTAAACGGACCCCTGTTCGGTTCACACCAGAACTTTCGAACACCGCAAAAGTTCGAACCCAAATAACAAACCCCCTACAAAGTCAATGGGACCCAAACGTCAAAAATCAAAAGTGCCCATTTTGAAGGCTTACATGCAAGTAATTGGGCATACAATGGTTATAGGGGTCCGGGTCCTGCACTGGGGGACATGTATCAATAAAAAATAGTTTGTGAAAAATATCATTTTTAAATGAGCAGTGATTTTTTGATTTTTAAAGTGAAAGCATAAAAATGAAAAATTCCTTCCAATATAGTGCCTGGGGGTTCCCCTTAGTCTACCTGTAAAGTGGCAGATCTGTACCATGTCTAGAATCTGCTGCAGCAATAATTTCATTTATAAAGCCAAAAAAATGACATTTTCCCTGCAAGCTGCCTTTATTTTGCTCAGCAACAACCGGGGAGCCAGTGTGTATGATGAGGCCACAATGTAGTGCACTGGGAACAAGATTAGAGATTTTTTGGATACATTCTGGTGTCACTTTGACTTTGTATAGAAGTAACGTGTGCGTAAAAATTGGTCTTTGGGTGTCGGTGGCGCCTTCCCACCGTAACCATATAGAGGTAATCTTGATGAAAGCGAGAATTAGCCTTGCTGTAAAAAATTGCAATGATATGCACAAAACAGGTGCAGAAAAATTACTCTTTGGGTGTCGGAGGCATCTTCCCACCATAACCCTATAAATGTGCTCTTGATGAAGTAAAAAAAAATTGCAATGATATGCACGTATCACACAGGTGCATAAAAATTATTCTTTGGGTGTCGGTGGTGCCTTACCACCATAACCCTATAGAGGTGGTCTTGATGAAGGCAAAAAATTGCAATGATATGCACCTGTCAAACTGGTGCAGAAAAATTGGTCTTTAGGTGTTAATTGTGCCCATGAAACCTATAGCAAAAATATTAATTGAGATGAAATGATTGAACACCGTCAAAGCTAGGCAGCCTCGAAGTCCTGCAGAGATTCCACATCCCAAAAAGACTTAATCAGTGACATAGACATTAGGGGCTTCATAGCTGGTAATCCAGGACTGATTCATTTTTATTAAAGTCAAACGGTCCACAGAGTCTGTGGACAGATCAGTAACAAAACCTCCTGCAGCACTGAATGCCCGTTCTGAAAGCACGCTGGATGCAGGGCAGCCCAACAACTCAATAGCATACTGGGCAAATTCTGGCCAGTGGTCTATTCTCATGACCCAGTAAGTCAGTGAATTGGCAGCTGAAAAGCTCTCCATCTCTGTTTTGGCCCCGAGGTAATCGTCCACCATGTGATGCAGACGCTGCCAATGGGATGTGGAAGCTGACAGTCCTGGGCAGCGAGGACTAAAAAAAACAAGTGCCTCACTTAGGCAGGCGCCTTCTCCAATGCTCCTCTTTTGACCAATAGAAGACTCAAAACTACGTTTTCAACGACACTGTAACCTACTGGAGTCAGGAAAAATGTTCAATAAAATCCTCTTTAACGTGTCCTCAAGAGATTTTATCTTCTGCACTCTCTGTGGGAGCGGGATGAGTTCTGAGACCTTCCCCTTATAACGGTGGTCAAGGAGGGTTGCCAACCAGTAATCATCCTCCTTTATGCCACGTATTCTTGGGTCCGTTCACCGGCTTTGAAGCATGAGGTTGCCCATGCGCCTCAAATTTGCCGATGCTTGAGAAGCAGACTCCTCAGGGTCACTCAGGATGACAGCATCTGGAACTTCCTCCTTCCAGCCACATACTACTCCCAAGGGTCCTGGGGTTGGAAAGCCATCGCTTACAGATTGACGCATGTCTTCCTCTTCTTCGAAGCCTATGAAAGTGCCAGAATCTTCCTCCCCTCTCTCCTCCTGTGTGTTCTGTGACATAGGAATCATGGTGTCTGGATAAGGTGGGCCTTGAGAGGAAAGGAAGTCCTCCTCTACCTCCTGCTGCTCTGCCTCCAGTGCCCTGTACATAACGCAACGCAGAGTCTGCTCCAGCAGGAACACAACAGGGATTGTGTCACTGATGCATGCACTGTCACGGCTCACCATCCTTGTGGCCTCTTCAAATGGTGACAATACAGTGCATGCATCCTTAATGATCATCCATTGGCGTGGGAAAAAAAAGCCGAGGCGGCCTGAGCCTGTCTTTGTGCCGCATTCTCACAGGTACTCGTTGACGGCCCACTGCTGCATGTATAGCATTGACAAAGTCAAGTTCCACCTGGTGGGCATGTCACAAATCAGGCAGTTTACGGGCAGGTGGATTTTCTGCTGCATTTCAGCCAACCGAGCACTGGCTGTGTATGACCATCTGAAATGGCTACAGACTCTTCTGGCCAGCTTTAGCACATCTTGCAACCCTGGGTACCTATTTAGGAAATGCTGCACCACCAAATTGAGGACATGTGCCAGGCATAGCACATGTGTCACGTTTCCCTGTCTAAGGGCGGACAGGAGGTTTGAGCCATTATCGCACACCACTATTCCTGGCCCCAGCTGGCATGGTGTGAACCACCTCTGGGCCTGTCCCTGCAGAGCTGCAAGAACCTCTGCTGCGGTGTGGTTCCTGTCCCCTAAATACACCAGCGGAAGCACTGCAAGGCACCTTTTAGCCTGACTCTGGGAATAGCCCTTGAACGCTTAGGGGTACCTGATGTTCATAGAACAATTCTGCAGAGGAGGGCATGGAGGTGGTGGAGGAGGAGGAGGAGGATGGGGGCTCACAGGTCTGGCATCATCACCACCAGCTGTATGGAGACGTGGGGGCACAACAAGCTGCAGCACCGAGCCCTGTCCTGCATCCTTTTGAGTTGCAAGCAGCGTTACCCAGTATGCTGTGAACCAAATATTTTGTCCCTGCCCATGATTGCTGGACCACGTGCCAGCAGTAAGGTGGATTTTTCGGCTGACTGCCTTGTCCAACGATGCCAGAACTTTCCCTTCCACGTGATGGTAGAGAGATGGAACAGCCTTACATGAAAAGTAGTAGCGACTGGGAACCTGCCATTGTGGTACAGCACATTGTGCAGGGGCAGACTGAAGCGGGTAAGAAGGAGGAGGAGGGACAGATTTGTGTCCCTTTTGTGTGGTTTTTAGGTGCTCTTTCCAAAGGCTAAGTGGTTGGATGTTAAATGCCTTGTTAGGCATGTGGTACCCAAATGGTTGGTGTTTTTGCAACATTTAATGCGCCTGAGACACAGTTTGCAGATAGCAACAGCTGAGCTTTGGGGAGTGGGCCGGGAGATAACAGCTGCAGAATTTAATGGAATAGGGTGGCTGCTCTCTACTCTTTTTTGATGTCGGCCTCCTTGGGGTTGTGCTGCCTCACCTTCAGTTTCCTCCTCTGCTCTATCTGGCACCCAAGTTGCATCAGTGACCTCATCATCATTATTTCCATCTCCTCCATCTTCATCATTACCACAATTTGTCTACCAGTGTTCCTCCCTCTCTCTAGGCTCATGTTCCTGTCATCCTCAACCTCAGAACCAACATCTGAATCCAGTAATGGCTAGGCATCATTAAGGAGCAAGTGGCGGACGCTGTGGTCAAATAACTCAGCTGTCTCCTCAATGGCTGATGTTGGGGCTATGGCAGTAATAGATGTGGACAAGGAGGCAGGTTTATCCACTCTGGCAACTGCAGGGGACTGCACACTTGTCTCTGCTTGCGTGACAGAGGATGAGGAGAATGAGGAAGGTTTAGTAAGCCAGTCCAACACCTCCTCTGCGTGTTGTGGCTGGATAGCACAGGCAAACTCACTAAACAGAGGAAATGATGCCCTGCCTGAGGACTGACCACCACGTCCACCTTTGCCTGTGCACACAATTGTTGCTGGCCCCCTTACAGTGCCTAGGCAATGTTTGCCTCTCCTTGATGTCCTCCCAGACATCATTGGGAGGAAGGGGGCAGTGCTTATAAGCAAATGTAAAGAAGAAGTTGAAATCTGTACGTAGATCCACTTTAATCAATGTAAAGAGGTGTTTGGTGCACTTTAATTTGACTACTCATACTACACAGACACACCCCACGGATACACTATAATACACTGCAATATAATGCGCCAAACGTACAGTGATGCACAAAACTATATGGCATTAAACTGGCAGGACTGCATACAAAAGTAAATGACGTTAAACTGGCAGTAACACACAAAACTATATGGAGTTAAACTGGCAGTAATGCACACAGAACTATTTGGCGTTAAACTGGCAGTAACTCACACAAAACTATATGGCTTTAAACTGGCAGTAACGCACACAAAACTATATGGCATTAAACTGGTAGTGAAAAGATAAAAAATGCAGCGTTAGTGTGTAACAAAGTGCAAAAGTGAAGTATCACCTCACGTGCAAATATAAAGCTGATAGTAACTTGTAGGTCAGATATCAACGTGAACAATATGTAACAACAAAAGGACAAACAAATCAGGAAAGTTTGTCACAGGTAGGTGAAAATGTCCATGTAAGACAGCAAAAAAAAAACTGCAACTAAAACTGTCTGTGATAAACCAAAAAAATAGGAGATTCTTCAGTAAAATGAAATGAAGTCCCATGTGTAGATGATTCCTGTAGATGATAATAAATCAACCACTATATGTGACAGGAATAACCTCTTCATAAGATATTATAATTTGCCGCATCAAGATGGAAATAGTGAAGGAATATGTACGCTTACCATGAGAAGTGGACACACTTACCATAGGGCAGTGGGTCAATAAGGTGTTTGGATTCAACAATCCGGCAGATATTTGATGGAAGGAGCTGGTGTGGAGATATGCCTCAATACTTACGTCAAAATCCTTGGTAAGCAAATGGTGTAGCTAGGACAGCCCGTCTAATGAACTTGCACTCCCATCTGATGGTCGCACTTGATAGGATGTACGAACTCTAAATGATGTCACATCAAACCATAAAAAAGGAAAGAAGAGAAGGGCCTCCACATAGTGCGTAATTCCAAAAATAAAAATTTATCAAAACAGCAAAAGCTTAACAGTACAATCCTCCTAGTTGGGTGGGTACAGGGAGTGATCACATAAAAAGTAAAGGATAAAAAACAGCATCGCGTGGTGTCAGAAAGCACAAAGGCTCAGCAATCCGACATGTTTTGGACAAAAGTCCTTCAACTGGGGACATGCTGTCTATTATGCTGTCATACATGTGCATTTTCACCTACCTGTGACAAACTTTCTTGATTTGTTTGTCCTTTTGTTGTTGTATATTGTTCACGTTGATATCTGACCTACAAGTTACTATCAGCTTTATATTTGCACGTGATACTTCACTTTTGCACTTTGTTACACACTAGCGCTGCATTTTTTATCTTTTCACTTGTTTGTGCAGTTTACTATACTGTTTATGCTAGCTGCTTTACTATTTTTTACCTACTTTTAAGTTTTATCACTAGTAACGCGACATTGTTTCATACTTATTGATTAAACTGGGAGTAACGCACACAAAACTATATGGCGTTAAACTGGCAGTAACGCACACAAAAGTAAATAGTGTTAATCTGGCAGTAACGCACAAATCTATATGGCGTTAAACTGGCAGTAACACACACAAAACTATATGGCGTTAAACTGTCAGTAACGCACACAAAACTATATGGCGTTAAACTGGCAGTAACACACACAGAAGTAAATGGCATTAAACTGGCAGTAATGCATACCCGTTTGTTCGGCTGTTTACCGAACAACAACGAAAGTTCAGCCTGAACTTATGCTCGGGCCAAACCGTTTGTCCATCCCTAGTGGCAACACAGCCTGAATAGATTTATTGCCTTTACAGCTTCTGGTACAGCCTGGCCAGTGCACTGAAATACCAAGGCAAATGCCAAAGTGTTTCTCCTTAGCTACAAACTAACATCACAGAGCAGGTTTGTAGTTCTGCAAAAAAACACAATTTTAATAAGTTTGTGTAGCCAATTGCCGGTTGTTCCATATAGCTAACGATTCTTCTGCTTCCCTCTCCCCCGCCTACACTGTTATGCTAGGAGTCAGAACAGCTTGTGTAAAATCCTCTCCTCATGCTAGCTGTGCTGTAGCTCTTTGCGAGACTTCTCCACCTGCTCACCCGTCCCTTCCTGGCAGCAGAGCAAAGGACTAATCAGGGAGCAGGAGAGCTAGCCAAGCAATCTCCTAGACTTTAATGCAGAGTGCTTGGGATCATAGGGAATGTAGTCCAAAATAGCATCTCAATAATGTAGGAATTGACTTTCTGACTACAGACTGCTGCACTTTGATTGGATATTTTTACTGTATTGTCCAGGAAAGTTTGTGGCTTTTGCACCCAGGATCCCGAGGAGCTATCAGCTGTCAGTCTGCTCCCCTCACCCAGGAGCCAGTTTTAGAGGTGAACTTGGCACCAGACCAGGGAAGGAAGTGGACATCCAGGCTAGAGTACTGAGGCACTCCCCTTCCAATGCAGCCGGAACAGCAGCATCTTCAGCCACACACCACAAAACCAAGCAAGACTCTAACTAACACAGTTGTCATCTGGTTCCTTATACACTACTGTACTTATGCAGCATCCCACTGAAATAGTGCCACATCACCTATTCTGGATTACCCTATTAGCTCAGATCCACTTAAACCCTCCCTTCACTTGTTGCTTGCCCTTTTCATTACTGTAATGCCATGTATACACGATCGGACATTGATTGAACATTCCAACAGCAAAATCCAAGGATTTTTTCAGACAGATGTTGGCTCAAACTTGTTTTGCATACACACGGTCGCACAAAGTTGTTGGAAAATCCGATGGTTCTGAACGCGATGACGTAAAACACGTACGTCAGGACTATAAACGGGGCAGTAGCCAATAGCTTTCGTCTCTTAATTCATTCTGAGCATGCGTGGCACTTTGTGCGTCGGAATTGTCCACACACGGTCGGAATTTATGCAAATGGATTTTGTTGTCGGAAAATTTTATAGCCTGCTCTCAAACTTTGTGTGTCTGAAATTCCAATGAAAAAAGTCCGATGGAGCCCACACACGGTCGGAATTTCCGACAACAAGCTCTGATCGCACATATTCCATCGGAAAGTCCAACCGTGTGTACAGGGCATTACGTTTTGTTCAAGTTATTACTGCCAAAGCTCTTCCTCAAGCTCCCACCTCCTTGAACTGGGAGTATCTGGAAGCCAACCACCATTAGTACACCACCGAAAGGGACCCAACCACGCCAGCAGAAATAACATTTTTTTTTCCTTTTTTTGGGGAATTTATGCCTCCTTTTTAATACTATTTACATAGACTTTAGCAATTTTTACCTTTGGACCTAGCAAAGTCATTCCAGGGCCTAAGGCAGCGTAGCCTCTGGGGGTATATACTATATACTATCCATTTCTGGCTGCTCTTATGTTACTCTCGGTGACTCTGTTACAGTTTAAGCTGATTGGTAAAACCTGGGCTCAGTTATTCATAAGTAATCTGTATCTTAAGTGTCTTACTACCATGGCTATTCATTTCACCCCTTACCTCTACCTGCCTTTACTGAGTTTATATTATGAAAATATATGAGGTTTGTTTTACTAATTGATCTGGTGCTTGTGTTTTTAAAAATTGCATTATAGTTGGGTACTAATGTCACTGTCATTTGAGAAGGTGGAGGTCAGAAATAGAGGACCCATCTTCACCAGGGGCTCCTTTGGGGTAGCGCTACATTTGTATTATGCTTATATAGTAAATATGTGTAGGAACATAACATTGTGATTTTTATGACTATTTCTTCTGCTTACTTCTTACTTCTGCTACCTTTTTTTCTTCATTGACTACCAAGTATCGAAGTTCAGAACTTGCTTTCTGTGGTGGTAAGAGGGATGGGTGACAGGAATCAAACTATGGCTGATTTTTAAAGAAAATGAGCTTTAAGACTTAGTACACCATTTTTTAGGTACCTTGTATGTATTACTAAGCTAATTTAAACTGAATGTTCAATTGGGCTTTAAACTCTAAAGTGTAATGCCGCGTTAACACAAATTTTCTGACAACAAATGTTCGATGGGAGCTTGTTGTCAGAAATTCCAACCGTGTGTAGGCTCCATCGGACATTTTTTGTTGGAATTTCCGACAACAAAAATTTGAGAGCTGGTTCTCAAATTTTCCGACAACAAAATCCGTTGCGTGTGTAGACAATTCCGACGCACCAAATTCCACGCATGCTCTGAATCAAGTACGAGACGGAAGCGCTCTGTCTGGTAAAACTAGCATTCGTAATGGAGATAACACATTCGTCACGCTGCAAAGTTTTTAATCTTTTAATGAAGCGCATTCTCTTCTTCTTTATAATGCTAGAATAACGAAGTTGTTTTGCTGCTGATATTCACACAGAGTTCTCACAAACTGATTTCTTTATTATTTCTCGTAATCTCCTGAATAATATTTTTTATTTTTTTCGTCAGATCTCCATAATAATGTTTGGAATTTATTTTTATAGTGATCTTTTTTTAATTATTTTTTTATCAAGATCTCCTGTTTTTTTATTTATTTTTTTTTTCTAATGATCTCCATAATATTTTTTGTCATTTTGTGTGACAAGTTACCACAACACCATTATTATCTTGTATTTTTTAACCTCAAGGTTAAACCTCGAGGTTGTTTGGTGTTGGTGTCCCTTGTTAATTTGACATTGTATTTTTTAAATGTACCTGCCTCCTCACAAACAAACTGTCCTTTTTGAACTAAAACACATAGGCAAGTATTTGTGAAAAAAATAGACATTTATTATGGGTCATAACAAAATAAAGAGGAAGGCAACGCTGGATAAACTGGTGAAATTGGCGAAGCCTTTGTACCCCAGGGCACACATCAATTATTTTACAGGCAAAATTGGTAGCCCGAGGAGTCCATATAATAGTGAGCACAATCCGGTCCAGGACTCCAAAAGAGATAAGGCACAGCAGCAGATGACATATATGTCCGCAGGCTGTGGTCTTATCACAGCCTGCGTCTTTTGCCAGACCAGACTGAACCAGGGACATCACTCTCTTGTCTTCCTTAAATGCTTCCTTCCAGGCTGTGGCTCTGGTGTTGGAGTTGTGGCAGGAGGTGGAGGAGGAGGAGGACGATAGTCGAACTCACAAACATGGCTTTTGCTTGTGAGTTCGCCCCTCAACGCCTTATTTAGGGCTTGTAAGATCACTTCCTCACAGAAGAGGCGTTGGCCCTCCTCCATCTCCTGCATTTTGCAGGCATTGAAGATTGGGGGGTTCTGTGGGCCGCAGTAGCCTGCCAAATTAATCAAAGTGCTGCCTCCTCCAGGTTCCTCCCTTCCTGGGCCTTTTTTTTGAAGGCGGATGGGAGGGATCTAGGATTCGGTCAGGCTACTGGGCCCGGCAACCTCCTGGCTGCCACTTACCCCCGTCACCTCCTGGCTGCCACTTTCCACAGCATCCTCCTGGCTGAGGCTTTCTTGTGTATGAAAAAGGGACATAGATTTAGTTTTTTGGACATCAATCACACACAATTTTCATCTCATGACTGTCAGGCCATTTTCGTCACTCCAAAAAATTAATTTAAATTAAGTACTCCATATATATTAGACGGACCTCGCAGGCGCTTTGGAGGGCAAGCCAGGAAGGCCAGCTCCGTCAGGGTTTGGTCTTGAAATCCGGCCTCAGGCCCAACTGAGGCCACATAATTCATAGAATTTCTCCTTAAAAAGTTGTGTAGAAAGCAGCATGCAAGGATTATATGGTTAAGTTTATATTCCGCCATGTTGATTGGCGTAAGGAACCGGCTGGCCATTATCCCGAAAGCATTCTCCACCACTTTTCTGGCTCTGGCCAGCCGGTAGTTAAAAACCCTCTGGTCCGGGGTGACGGTCCTCATGGGGAATAACCACATCAGGTGATCACCCAGCCCAAACGCTTCATCAGCGACAAAGACGAACGGCAGACCAGCCACATTGTCTTCCGGAGGTGGCAATCCTAAGCCACCACTCTGGAGCCATCCGTAGAACTCGGTCTGGCCGATGACTCCACCATCCGACATCCGGCCATTCTTCCCCACGTCCACATAGAGAAACTCATATGCCGCCGACACCACCGCCAACATCGCAATACTATTAAACCCCTTATAGTTGTAATAGTATGACCCCGAGTTGGGGGGTGGGACTATGTGGACGTGTTTCCCATCTATGGCCCCTCGGCAGTTGGGAAAGTCCCACTGCTGGGCAAATTGGGAAGCCACAGTCTGCCATTCCTGTGGTGTTGAAGAAAACTGTGGAGTGAAACAAGAGAAAAAAAATTAGTACTTTTGCACATAACATTGCAAGCAGATTAGACACAAACATTCTTGGCCAACATCAGTATAACATTTATTTGAAGGAGTATTTAACGAAAAATATAAGGTCCACTTATCAGATTCCTCACCCCCTCTGATGGCCCATTGTAAAAATTTTAGGGGGGGAGATGTTTTGGACAGGTAACTGTCTCCACTTCATTAAAAGCTGAAGAGCTGAATGCATCAATGATGTGTGTTACTTTGGCCAGCCCCTCCTTACTTACACTATTGGCAGCCCACTGGACAGGTAAGAAGTGTCATAATACTAAAATATAAATACACACTGTACAAATTGAAGCACATTTTTACGTTCTGCAATTACCTATCAAGACAAGATAATAGGAGAACAAAACTTTATACAGTACCATTTTAAAGTATTCAGGCAGGCCCTTTCACTACATGCTTTGGTGAATTCATTCATAAATCTGACCACAGAAGAGGTGGGTATAGTGTGTATGGGTTTGGCAAAGTCAGCAGATAGAGGATTGGTATCAGTTGACTTAGCAGTTGGGGGGAGGAAGGGTTCCAAATGATTTTGAGACCCCAACAAAAAGCCTTTGGCACTCTGCCTGAATTTAAGCACACTAATAACATTTGTACACATTTTAGGGGTGTTTAGGGTAAAGCACTACTATGGAGCTGACAAAATACATTGTTAAGTGACTAGGCTAGGTGTGTATGGGCCCAGGACAGCATGCTGGGGAGGTTAGTGAAGGCAAATATGCATGAAGAACACAAAAGGAACTTTAAAAACTTCCAGCATGCATGAGGATAAAGAGGACATTCACAGCATATTACAATCATGGTAATTATGGAATGATGAAAGAAATACAATACGTTAGCAAACATTAAATACATAGAATGTGATGTTAAAGGAGAAATCTTACCTTAATATAGTCCTTCTGCAGGACCTGAATGATGGCAGAACAGTTCTCTGGAATAATGATCCCCAGAGCCTGGGGGGAGATGCCTGTCAAGAACTTGATGTCCTGCAGACTTCTCCCCATCGCCAAGTACCGCAACGTGGCGACTAGCCTTTGTTCAGGAGTGATGGCTTGCTGCATGCAGGTGTCCTGCTTCATAATAAAAGAGGACAGCAAAGCCAACAAACGGTGAAAAACGGGGTCCGTCATCCGAGGATAATTCCTGAAATCATCAGGATTATTCTCACGGATCTCCCACAACAAAGGCATATGAGAGAATTGGTAACGCTGGAGCAACCAATTCTTCGTCCATGAACTCCTCCCCGCCCTGTTCATGGACTGGGCTTGGGTCAAAGTAAGAACCCCAACACTAAGCCCCTGCACAGCACTAACTCTACGATGAGTACATACCCACAACATGGCTTCAAAACGGTCGGCTGGTCAGAAGGAACTAACAGAACGCACTGAAAATCAGAAAGGCCTGAGAAGAGCGAGCTGAAAATCAGAAACGAGCAGACAAGAACGCACTGAAGATCAAATACAAACTATAAAATATGCACTGAAAACCAGATGCGAACTGACTACATGCACTGAAAACCACATACGAACCCACAAGCACAAACTGAAGAGCAGTAACTATCTGAAAAGCACGAGGCTGAAAATCGCGAATCGTCTCTCACCAAACCCCTGCTAACATGAGATTAGCAGAAGGAGCCCAAAGGGTGGCGCACTGGCTATTGAACTTCCTCTTTATAGTGCCGTCGTACGTGTTGTGCGTCACCGCCTTCTTGACGATCGGAATTTCCGGGAAACATTTGTGCGACCGTGTGTATGTAAGACAAGTTTGAGCCATCTTCCGTCAGAAATAAATCCAGGAGTTCGTTGTCGGAATGTCCGATCGTGTGTACACGCCATAATACTTAACACTGAACCTACACAAAAAGAAGAATATATGACTTCTTATCTACTTGTGCAATTTTCATAATAATAAAACCATTAAAAAAAAAAACCTTAAACAGAGTGCTGAAAATTTGACAGATTTAATAATGTGACTCTTTCCTACCTGTGTGAGTTTTTTTTTCATTCTAGAGCCGTGTATGCCATAGAGAAATGTTATGCTTAAATGAATAGAAAACAAAGCAAAACAATATGAATAAATTGCTTGATATCTGATAGTAATCATACATTGTCAGGTATAAAATAAATATTTCCCACTCTGCAAGTGTGTGAAAGAAAAAGAATTGTACCGGGCCTGCTGAGTGTGAAACATGATCTGCCTGGAGATGTTACTAAGTAGGGGAGAACGAAGATCATTCCAAAATACAAAATAACTGTTCTAAATTCAATAGAAACTTATTTACTTATAAGCATTTTTACTATAAGCTATTATCGGAAGTTGTGGGAACACAGAGCTTGGTTGTGACCAGGCTCCAAAGGCTGGATGTGATCCAATCTATGAACACTTTTCTGCACCATGCCTCAATAGAGCAAATCTTGGTATCTTGGCTCTTTTACACGTAGAGGTGTCTAGTGACTATAAGCTGAGGATCACGCAATGGTAGGAAAAACTTCAAACTATACCCAGACCCAAGAAGGGCTTGGCAAGCTGGTGGTGTGATCTGCTATTTGGTAAACTGATTCAAAAGAATAGCAAAATAGCCATGTCCTACATTTCATCTTCACACTTTACTAAGTGGTACAAATTCAAAAATAATATAATCTCACTGAACACTAAAATATTAAGACAAGCATGTGAGCGTAACAAAACATTTTCATGATTAATAACACCTATCGTACACATATATGTCGCACACAATATAAGAATATATCTGCATAAAATCATCTCCTAACTAATACAGAATTTCTTCATTTATGCAGTTAGGAAGAAAAGTTCTAAGTTAAGGCCATGGCGGCCTTGGTGGTGGTGGGGGATTAATACAAACGTCAGTGGGATGCAGAGGTAGATAAGCACCATATGAGACACATTTTGGCAACTATGATTTGGGTATCAAATGACCTTATCCTATAATTGTTAACACACAATCTTCGAAAAAAAATATTCACTATAGATCATCATTTGTACTGGTGTATTACCCATAAAGTTGGTTTATTAACCACTTCAATACCGGGCCTATTCTGGCACTTCTCTCCTACATCTTTTTTTTGCTAGAAAATTACTCAGAACCCCCAAATATTATATATGTTTTTTTAGCAGACACCCTATGGAATAGAATGGCGGTCATTACAACTTTTTATCTTGCACGGTATTTGTGCAATCATTTTTCAAACACTTTTTTGGGGGGAAAAAACGGTGAATTAAAAGAATGGATTAAAAAATAACAAAACAGTAAAGTTAGCCCAATATTTTGTATAATGTGAAAGATGATGTTACGCCGAATAAATAGATACCTAACATGTCACGCTTTAAAATTGCGCACACTCATGGAATGGCGCCAAACTTCGGTACTTAAAAATCTCCATAGGTGACGCTTTGAACATTTTTACAGGTTACCAGTTTAGAGTTACAGAGGAGGTCTAGTGTTAAAATTGTTGCACACGCTCTAATGCACGCGGTAATACCTCACATGTGTGGTTTTAACAGCGTTTACATATGTGGGCGGGACTTACATGTGCGTTCGCTTCAGAACGTGAGCTACCGGGTACAGGGGCGTTTTACATTTTTTTAAATTTTATTTTACTTATTTTTTTTTAATTTTTGCACTTTTTTTTACATTTTCTTTTTTTTGATCACTTTTATTCCTATTACAAGGAATGTAAACATCCCTTGTAATTGGAATGGTGTGTTACACGTCCTCTTTATGGAGAGATGCGGGGTCAGTATAAAGAATGATATTTGAATGATATCTGAATGAATCATATGACGCCATTAGTATTGAAGTTGAGAATATTCACAACTGTGTGCAAGCAAAAATGCTTTTTTTTCCCTTGCACATGATTAAAGTATAACTAAAGACAAAACTTTATGTTATGGATAGAGTGGAGAGGTATTAGTACACCTGTCAGGTTTTTCTTGCGGTCTGTGCCTCTGTTAGGGAGGAGATTCACCCTCTCTATTTGTCCTTTTTACCGTTATCATTAAACGTGAAAGTAAAAGAGAATCCTACATTTTGGGTTGTCCCCAGAAAAGTAATAGTGAGGTAATCTTCCAATGGGAACACTAGTTCTGGAGACCGGGGGGGGGGGGGGGGGGGGCTAAGGGATTCTCTTAATTTGCAGGGATTTCCTCTCACTTCCTGTTTTGGCTATGGGACTTTTCCCCCAATGGGACACAGCTGGCAAAAACAAAACAAAAAAAAAACTGACAAGGGTTATAACCCTTCCTTACTCTATACTCTATCCAAAAAATGTTTTGCCTATAGTTCTACTTTAAGTATTCAGAGTAAGCAATACTTCCCTTAAGATGTTTTACTTGGTGATGGCCATGTCATTTACATGGGACTCTGAACTGTAATAGAGATCTATCATGTTGACCTTGGGGCTTAAGCCGGCCATGGATAGATCAAAATTTGGCTGGTTCAGTAGGGACTGTCCAAGTTTTGATCAATCTTTGGGCAGGATGTTGTACAGAAGTTGATCTATTGATCGACTTCTGTACAATCAGCCTGTTAAAAAAATGTACTATGCGATGCTGATGAGTGTATACTGATGGCAGGGAACTCTCCCCGCTATCAGAACACAATAGCTCAACAGGAGAGATCCACCTCGAATGTGTGAATGGGGGAATCAGTTCATTTTCTTCAGCGGGTTAAATGAAAGAAAATAAATCATGTATGGCCTGCTTTATTATTCATCTTGATTCATCTTGCCAGATACCTCAGTTCTGGGTGGAGTTTGGTTTTAAGTTCTAAGCCCATTTCTGTAAAAAGATTGATTATAATGAAATAGGAAAAAGTAAACAACTAACAAAGTAGAGCACATTACAATCAAAAGACTTGTAGCTAACATACGGGTTGAAGTAATATGGACCTTATTTCAAGTACTACCCAATAATTCCAGGCTGTTGAATAATAGATTATGATAATAATGCCATAAAGTAAGAAAACGGGGGTATTGCTATGTAATCTAGCAAACGCTAAAAGCTTTTATATGGCTCTAGTTTTAAGGGAAACATGGAAATTGAGACTCACTCTGCAAGAAGGGGAATAAATCTGTGAATGCATATGCTTTGTGTCAGTTTCATGTTGTTCCTAAACAAGATTTTTACTGGAAATGTTCTCAACACCAGGAGATAGTAAGATGGAAAAGTCACATCATTTATCAACTGGAGTGCCGATATTATTCATAAGGGAATAAACACAAAAAGTCATTCTGCAGCAGTACACTCCCCCTAATTACAAAGGAGATGCCTAGAATTAAATATCTTAAATTACATGATACATGTAGGACATACTGCTGAAACACAATGCACCCTCATTGTACCCACTGGAAAGCAACATAAATTGCTTTCTTGGGTAAAGATGCTGTACCAGGCAAAATATAGGACATTTCCAATCACCCGGACAAAGTGTTATTTGGCACTGTGTCACTGAAAACACTGGATAAGAATACACCTACGAAATTTAAAGCTGAACTGCATGATCCCATAGTGATTATCAGCAGCATTACATGCTACACCAGGGACATCCCACTTTATTATTATGATTGGAGTTTGCCAACTTTGCCACCTTAGGGAAGGCTCCATCTTGTCTTCATTCAGACACTGCAGGCAAAAGGCCTTGCAATAGGGTTCAACTTCTTCTGATTCAGGCACCACAGTTTCCAGGACTCTCTCCCCAATAACCAATGTCCAGTCAGAGCATGCTTTTTCAATGGTTTACTGAATTGTGAACTTTCCAACACATCCCAGCCTCAGTGAACACCTTACAAATAGAAGTTTTACTTGTCCTGCACAGAAGGGTTGCCAGCCAGCATTCGATTTTCTAGATCCTTTCAACTCCAAACCTTGAAGGTAGTCACGAGCCAAACAGGGCCCGCCAAGGGAAAAAACTCTTATGGCACTAAGCCTACCACATTTTTAAGAATACCAAGGCCCCTCCTTCTAATCAGCCCCTTCTATGAATCCTCCCTCCCCTTTTATAATTTCACCAGAGAAAGGAGCCCAGCCCACGCCAAATAGTGAACAGGGTGGGTCACCTTTTACTGGATCCTAAGCTCTGCTTACATACAGGCAGATATAAAACACATAAATAAATCCAGCTCAAGTCCAAAAGATTTCTTGGACTCCATCAAAAACACTGATAATAAAATGCTATTGCTTCACTTCTTCTCCACTGTAAGACCAGTGAGTGCCACTGTGTCTGTTTTGTATTTGTACAGATATTAATTTGTGGGTGAGCATCAGGGCATTTACCTCACACATAGAGTATGGTGACTACCTTTGGATCAATACAAGCATTTTTAACTGCTTCTCATGCCGCCAATGTATATAAAAGGCCAGATTGGAGCAGCACCGATGAGAGTGGACATATCTGTATGTCCTCCTGCATCGTCCATTCGTGCCCACTCTCTAGAGCATGCAGCAGTGTGACCTGTGACTGCTGTTTCCACCAGACACAGCAGATTACTGATCGCAGTACCAGACTGCTGTCAGCGGCCCTGGTACCATGTGATCCCTGTGACCAATCACAGCGATCACAGTCACAGTGGTAAACTATGCTGTCATTGATTACTATTGTGTGAGCTCTGTTATTGGCACTAGCAATCACATGGTGCCAGGGCCAGTAGTCCTGCACCATGTGATAGCTGTGATCATTCACATGTTATACTTACCTGCTCTGTGCAAGGATTTTGCACAAAGCGGCCCGACCCTCCTTTTCTGTGTTCCTCCGGCGACGCTCCTGGCTTCATCTCCTCATCGAGGGCCCCATAGAGACGGGGGCACTTGTGCGGGCGTGCTCCTGTGTCCTGCTGCTGCGTCCATTGACACAGACAGCAGGACTAGGCCCTGTCCTCCGGCTCCCGTGTCACTGGATTTGATTGGCAGCAGCGGGAGCCAATGGCTCCTTCTGCTATCAATCTATCTAATGAGAACCCGAGATAGTGGCTGGAGCTGTTGGGCTTGTTCTCATCGCTGGAATGATTGCGTTCAGGTAAGTAAAAGGGGGGCTCTGGGGAGCAGCTGCACCACAGGTTTTTCACCATAATGCATAGAATGCATTAAGGTAAAAAACCACAAGACTTTACAACTCCTTTAAGCAAATAAATGTGCACAAATGTGCAAAAATCCTTGATCACACCTCCCCCCTATGGTGACACCAGACTGATCTGGTGTTAATATGTTAACAAAAATTTTATAAAATAAAATTTAAACATTTTCTTTTTATACTGTCATTACTTAGTGTTCCTAATCACTGCTGCACCTGTCATATTGTCCCCAATCACTGCCACACCAGTTACAGTGTCCCTGATCACTGCCTCACCAGTCATTTTGTCCCTGATCACCACAGCAGTTATAGTGCCCCTGATCACCACCACACCAATCCAAGTGTCCTTGACCACCGCATAGGTCATATTGTGCCTATTAACCGCCACACCAGTCATATTGTTCATGATCACCACCACACCAGTTACAGTATCACAGTGTTCTTGATCACTGCCATACCAGTTACATTGTCCCTGATCAACACCATACCAGTTATGCCCCGTACACACGGTCGGACTTTGTTCGGACATTCCGACAACAAAATCCTAGGATTTTTTCCGACGGATGTTGGCTCAAACTTGTCTTGCATACACACGGTCACACAAAGTTGTCGGAAAATCCGATCGTTCTAAACGCCATGACGTAAAACACGTACGTCGGGACTATAAACGGGGCAGTGGCCAATAGCTTTCATCTCTTTATTTATTCTGAGCATGCGTGGCACTTTGTCCGTCGGATTTGTGTACACACGATCGGAATTTCCGACAACGGATTTTGTTGTCGGAAAATTTTATAGCCTGCTCTCAAACTTTGTGTGTCGGAAAATCCGATGGAAAATGTCCGATGGAGCCCACACACGGTCGGAATTTCCGACAACACGTTCCGATCGGACATTTTCCATCGGAAAATCCGACCGTGTGTACGGGGCATTAGAGTATCCAAGATCACCGCCAAACCAGTCACAGTGTCACTATAAGGACTTTTTCACATGTGCACTTTGGATTGCTCTTCAGAGAGCATTTGGAAGGCAGTGAGGAGGCATTGTATCAGGTACTCACCACCTGCTTTAACCCCTTGGACCCCACACAAGCAACCGCATTCACTTGAATGGGTCACAATCAACAGGCTTACAAGGGGTATAATTCCTGCCACAGCTGTGAAGCATCATAGCCATGGCATGTGTACACCCTGTAACATGGGGGATCATTAGCTCTAGTGGTAGATGCGTTTTCAAGTGATTTACATCAGTCAGCCCTTCAGTTTTAGGGCATGGCAGCCCATTTTTATTAAAAGACAAATGGAAAGTTTAACATATAGGGTTTCCCACACAGGGGTTCTTCTCCAGTAAATACACAAATAGAAAATGCTAGCCCACCTGGCTCTTAAGCTTTCACTCTGCTGTTGTTGCAGTACCTCTGCTCTTTATGCTGGTCACCCAGACCATAGGTTCTTCCATGCAGATGGCTTCACGCTAATGCCTATAACTCCACTCTGGCCTTAGTCCTCAGGCCATTATTTATCTCTTGCAGACACACATGATTTGGCTACCACATGCATCCTCTCTGACTCCTGGAGACCTCCTGTCTCTCATGGGCGGAGCAGTCTCCAACTGGGAGCCCTAAGGTATTCCTCAACCTTCATTATGAGAGCTGTGGGCACCTGAGCACATGCTCTGTTGGTCCTTAACAAAACCGGGATACAGGGTTGGAGATTCCGTCCCACCCAAGACACTATGGAATCTCCAAACTACAGAGCCCCATCTGGAAATAGTAAAATCCAAAGAAAGCTGCCAGAGCAATTTTTTTCCTCTCAAAATAAATGCTCTGTAATCCTCCACATGCAAACTCTGTATCTACTAAATGACCACGTTCACAGTGACAGCATCTCATACTGTCACAACCCCCAGCCACTGCATCTAGAGGGACTAACATTTGAGAGGTAGTAAAACTGTGGCTTAACCACAAAGTTATAACACCCCCCACACACCGCACGTGTGAATTGACAATAATAGTGCAGCCAGTCACAGTTGGTTTTCCTGATTGCCACTTGTACTAACCGTGGCCTGTTTATTGACCACTTTTCGGCATGTTGACTGGACCGATCTTTTGCCTGTTTGTTGACCATGTCTCTGCCTGCACCTGAACTGACCCATCTGTATGTCCGAATCACTATGTTCCTGCGAGACACCAATCCCAGCCATCCCCTTCACACAACTGCACTCTTGGAACCACAGGAACTTTTTTGTTCTTCCTTTCTTTAGCCTCCTGTACTTCCTGGCCAGTGAACATGGCATTCCTGGGGGCAGCCATGTACCAGTAAGCTAGGTTAGCTTTGTTTTCTAGGAACTGGGACTACTATAGGTGACGTCACACTAAGCTATATTCCCTGATCATTTGTATAGAGGTGGCCATTACAGTACATTTGTTTTGATATGATTGGTTGATTTGTGTGGTACACAAGATACAATGTCCAGAAAAGCCCTAGGAGTGTTTGCTTTCCAAAATGGAGTCATTTTGTGGGTGTTTCCACTCTACTGGTGCTCCAGGGCTTCCAAAAATGTGATAGGTAGTCAGGAAATTAGATGTGTAATTTATGCCCTTTGAAAGCCCAAAGGTGCTCCTTGGATTTTGGGCTTAGTAGAAGTAGAATAGATAGTAGAATTTATTTTGGGGTGTAATTCAAAGTATGCCTATGCTAGGTTTGAGAAATAGCCTAAAATAACAACTTTGTAAAAAACAATGGTTTCATTTCTTTGTTTTTCAAAAAATACAACTTCAGACAACTCACTATGCCTGTTACTAAATACCTTGGACTGTCTACTACAAAAATGGGTAATTTGGGAGGCATTTGTACTGTCCTGGCACTTGAAAATATACATACCATAGTTTGTAGACTCTATAGCTTTCACAAGTGTTTTTTTTTCAAAATGTTCAATATTTTTTCGTTTTTATATAGCAAAAAATAAAAAAACCCAGGGGTGATAAAATAGCACCAAAAGAAAGCTCTATCTGTTTTTAAAAAAAATTACAAATTTCATTTGGCTACAGTGTTGCATTATTTAGTAATTGTCATTCAAAGTGTGAGAGCACTAAAAGCTGAGAAATGGCCTGGGCTGGAAGAGGCGAAGCAGCACAAGGAGCAAATCAGTGCTGCAGTGCTCATGAAATTGAGCATGCCAATAGGAGGAGATAGCAGAGTGAGAGAAAGAAGAGATCTTCAGTCTGACACTTCTTTTACTGTCCAGTCACAAGCTGACATCCTAATCCTAGGAAGAAGTACCAATCATTTAGGTAATACAGATAAAACAGCTTCTATGTTTCATGTGTAAACCTAGCTGTTCACCTGAAGTTCAACTTTAACTAAAATTGTCAGTACCCTAGACAAGGAGGTATAAATTTACATGCAATATATATATATATATATATATATATATATATATATATACACACACACACACACACACACTGTGTATACAACATACACCGTTAACAGTTTCCACTGATTTTTGTACTTTATACCTGGGTGCCATCAGCTAATCACAGCTGTGAATTTTGTATGTGCAAGGCTGTAAAATAGAAATCTGCAGCTATCTGTGCATCATAAAACCATGATAGAGGCTATATCATACTGTGGATGTCTTACTGACTGCACGTTGTTAAAATGTGACAACCTACACATTATAAAAATATGATAGACTCTACATCATAAGACTGTCAGTCTGTATGTCATAAATATATGATGGGCCTACATAAAAGTATGACAGTGGGTAGAGCAGTGTTTCTCAACCTTGGTCCTTACTTGTCACTAATTGTACATGTTTGCTTTACAGGATCACAGATGAAACAATTAATATGCTTGTTTGCATTATTGTCGTATCAGATACTTTTTTTAGGACCAAACCATTTCATCAGTGAATTTTCTTTACCTATAAATATTTGGTACTGACGGTTATACTGCATTGGATATTTTGAAGCATATTTATCACACCCAACAATACTCAAAGTTTCTTACTATTAAAAACAAAAGCAAATTGTTTTTGGTCAGTTTTATTTTATCATTTTTTGCCTCTTTATGAAATTATATTTTATATACAGTATACCCTGTGTGTATATATATATATATATATATATATATATATATATATATATATATATATACACACAGGGCTTTTTCTTCTCAGAAAAAAGGTGCAGAAACTTACCCTCCCAGCCCAGATCCCCGCCCATAACCACGCCCAAACCCCACCTCAAACTCCACCCCCCAGACACACCTTCCTTAGAGGAGAGAAGTACAGTGGCATCAAATAACTGTAATAAGTGAGGCCTTAGAACTGCATATCACACATGGTTCAGGAATGTGTAACACACAAAGTACAGGACTCAGGACTTTAGAACACACAGGGCTCAGGAGTGTGTATTGTGCAATTGTGAACAGTGCATATCACACAGGGTGCAGAAAAAAAAACAGCAAACAGGATAGTGCTTACATTCAAAGTGAAGCGTCCCTTGTTCTCAGAGATATGGAGCATATAGCCCTGTGTACAGAGTGCAGGGGTCAGGAATATGTAAAATAGAGCCCAGCACACAGAGAACAGTAGTAAAGATTATAATATGCAGTCCAGCATACAGAGTGCAGGGGTATGTAATGAAAAACCCATTGTACAGAGTACAGCATTCAGGAGTACCATACTGAGGCCTTAGACATGTAACATACAGCACAGCACACAGAGTATATCGGTTCTGAGTATGTAATGTACAAGGTGTTACAAAATTCTCACCACAGGACCCTGCACGCTGTGCCATACATTACATACTCTTGGTCACTAACTCTGTATGCTTTAGACCCCTTTCACACTGAGGCACTTTACATGCGTTTTTGCTGTAGAAATAGCACCTGTAAACGGCCTCTTCTGCAGCCCCAGTGTGAAAGCCAGAGTGCTGTCACACTGGGGCGGTGCACTGGCAGGACAGGAAAAAAAAAAGTCCTGCAAGCAGCATCTTTGGGGCGGTGGGGGCCCCTGCCATTGAAATTAATGGGCACCACTTTCAAAGCGCCTTAAAAGCGTTTTGAAAGCAGCGATAAGTGGTCGCTTTTAACCCCTTTTTAACCCCTTCTTGGGGGTTAAAAGCGCCCCGCTAGTGGTGCCAAAGCACTGCTATAACAGTGGTAAAGCGACGCTAGTTTACCACTAACACCCATACTGCCCCAGTGTGAAAGGGGTCTTACTGTTCCCCAGCACATATCCCTGGTCTTCCCCCTCAAGTATCCCCCAAAAGTAACCATCAAATCCTCTCTTCTGCTTATCTCTTTGCTTACCTCTGTGTGCCCCATCCACACCTAATCTCTGCAACCCTCATCCACAGCTCACCTCTTCTTTCCCTGTCCACAGCTCCACTCTGCACCACTCTATCCGCAACTCACCTTCCCCCCCATCACATGTCTGCACCCCTCTAACTACAGCTTACATCCCCACTCCACAACTCACCTCTGCACCTCCATCCATATTATCCCTGCTCCTTTTCTGCACCCCCATCTAAAGCTCGCCCCAATCCACAGCTCTCACCTTTGCCACCCACCTCTGCACCCCCAGCTTCCCCTACAGTTCTCACTTCTACACAACCTCCCCCACCCTCCACAGCTCTGCCCTCTGCAGCTCTTACCTTTGTACAAAGCTCCCTTCCCAGTTCTCCTCACTGGACAAATTTCCACCCCCCCCTCCCTTATTTCATAGTTATCCTCTCACTGTGAATTCAGTCTCTGGAGGGCTCTCTCTCCCGGGTCTCCCCCCTCCCCTCCGTTTTTCATCTCACCTTTTCCACTGCTGTTCCAGTGCTCCAGTCCATGTTTTATGTGCAGGCTTTTCAGACGATTGAGAACTGTAGCTGGGGCGGAGTTCCAGGGCTTCTCTGCTCCCTGCTCTGTGCTATAATGTGAGAAGAGGCGGGGACAGAAGCTGCTGCTTGAATCAACACAGGCAGCTGTATGTTGCGGTGTTGGGACCTGAAAATCTCAAAAGGCAGCAGCCCCGTGTGCGCAGCGCTAGTGTGAGATAGGTCAGAGCAGAGAGGGCTGCCTGTCAGAGGTGCCGGAACTGCGTTCCGCCGAGTTCCGGACGAAAAAAAGCCATATATATATATATATATATATATATATATATATAATTGTAATTATTTTTATAGAATGTACTGTATAATTGCCAATTAAATGAGATCTGGTCACAGCATAGACTTTCCTTTTTTAATATCAGCATGGTAATAGCAATACACATGTAGGCAAGATCACTCTGTTGTCCTTTTAAGAGAGTTGCTCCTTCTAAACAAATCAGACTTCGTAGATTTACAGAAGGTAGGGAACTACAACTGTGATTCTGTGTAATGATATACTTCATTGTTCTGAGTGGACGCGCCCATCCCTCAGAACGGGAGCCCACTTGCATCCACTAGGCCATGCAACGGCACGATCCTGTGATGGCTGTGATCACAGGACACAGCCAAAATGGGATCGGGATATGAGTGCTTTGATTGGCCCTCCTGATCACATGACAGCTGTGTCCAATCACAGACTTTACAGTGTAAACAGAGACATATGTCTCTGACAGTTCTCCTACTGAACTCAATATGAGCTCAGTGCGGGGGGAGCAGGGGAATCTACAATGTCTGTGACAGCTCTGTGTATAAGGATGATTTTACACACAGAGCTGTCACAGGTCCCTACACACACAGTTCACCAAGCACCACTGTCCCTGTCAGTATCCCCATAAAACATCTGTACCAGTGCACAAAACATCCGTCACAGTGTCCCATCACATAAAACATCTGTCACAGTACCCCGTAACATCTGTACCAGTGCACAAAACATCTGTCAGTGTCCCATCACATCTGTACTAGTGCACAAAACATCTGTCACAGTGTATCGCCATACACAGGAGGAGTAGCAGAATGTGTTTTGGGGTGTAGTTGCAAGTATGCCTATGCCGTGTGTGAGAAAAAACTTGTTAACCACATAAAGACCGCCGCATGTACATATACGTTGGCAGAATGGCACGGCTGGGCAAATGGGCGTACCTGTACGTCCCTTTGAATTTGCCACTGTGTGAGCCTGCCGTGACCTCCATGAGTAGGATCGCAGGTCCCGTGGATTAGATGTCCGCGGGGATACCCGCGATCGTCTCACGGAGCTGAAGAACGGGGAGATGCTAATGTAAACAAGCATCTCCCCGTTCTGCCTAGTGACACTGTCACTGATCATAGCTCCCTGTGATCGGGAGCTATGATCAGTGAAGTGTCACTCGTAGCCACGCCCCCTAACAGTTGGAACAAATCCCTAAAACACGCTTAACCCCTGCCTAGCAAGCTAGTGGTTAACCCCTTCACTGCCAGTGTCATTTTTACAGTAATCAATGCAATTTTTTAGTATTGATCGCTGTAAAAATGAAAATGGTTCCAAAAATGTGTCAAAATTATCCAATATGTCCGCCATAATGTCGCAGTCACAATAAAAATCGCAGATCGCCGTCATTACTAATAAAAAAAAATTATTAATAAAAATGCCATAAAACTAACCCCTATTTTGTGACGCTATAACTTTTGCGCAAACCAATCAATATACGGTTATTGCAATTTTTTTACCAAAAATATGTAGAAGAATACGTATCGGCCTAAACTGAGGAAAAAAAATGTTTTTTTTATATATTTTTGGGGATTTATTATAGCAAAAAGTACAAAAATAATGCGTTTTTTTCAAAATTATTGCTCTATTTTTGTTTATAGCGCAAAAAATAAAAACCGCAGAGGTGATCAAATACCACCAAAAGAAAGCTCTATTTGTGGGAGAAAAAGGACGTCAATTTTATTTGGGAGCCACGTCGCATGACCGCGCAATTGTGAGTTAAATCGACGCAGTCCTGAATCGCAATAAGTGCTCTGGTCTTTGGCCAGCCAAATGGTCCGGGGCTTAAGTGGTTAATATGACATTTTTGTGAAAGAAAAAATAATTTCAAAGAATTGTGGAAAAAAATTACAGCTTCAAAAAACTTACTAAATACATTGGACTGTGTACTTTCCAAAAAGGGGTCATTTGGAGAATATTTGTACCGTATTGGCATGTTAGGGTCTCAAGAAATGAGATAGGCCATCAGTAAATCAGGTGTGAATAATTTTTAATGATTGGTACCATAGCTTGTAGACTCTATAACTTTCACACAGGTTAAATAAAATACACTAATTTGGGTTCTTTTTTTTTTTCAAAGAAATGTAGCAGTATAAATTTTGGGCAACATTTATGAAGAAAAATTACTTACTTGCAAAATTTTATAAGAAAAAAAACATAAGAAAAACACATTTTTTTTTTCAAAATTTTCAGTATTTTTGCATTTGTAGCGAAAAACCAAAACCCCGGTGGTGGTTATATACACCCCCAAAAGAAAGCTCTATTTGTGTGAATAAAATTATTAAAATGTAATTTGGGTACAGTGTCGCATGATTGATTTATTCTCATTCAAATTGTGAGAGCGCTTAGAGCTGAAAATTGGCCTGGGTAGAAAGTGGGTGAAAGTGCTGCCCAGAATTGAGGTGGTTAAGGGTTTCTGGTGGGTGTCATTAAAGTCGCTCAGGCATTTTTTTCTTTTCTTCTTTCCAGGAAGGAGAATAAATAAATTTCCTTCCTGGCATTATCCTAAAAAAGCTTGGATGAAGGTTAGCAGAGGGAGAAACTGACTGATGGGAAGAGCAGTTTCAGGAAGGAGATCCATGATTTAGAAGGAAAGCCATTATTCTTCACGACCCCAGGGAAGGGCACCCCCTATTATTGCACATCAAGGTACACCACCAACTGAGATAGACCTGCTAAATGATTAAAATAAAATTGTATTGGACTGACCCTATGGCTGTTTCCTGTGTCTGAAGTAAATCCTTAGTAACCTTGCTGCTGTGAAGTGGGATAGTAAACTGTTAAGCTTATGCTAGACTGTACATCTCATGAGGTACCCACATTGAGAAGAGAGATCCTGGTGTACCAACTACGTGCAAACCTGCTTGACCTAAAAGATGGTGATGGATACGGTAGTTGCAGCCCTAACCTGGAGCCATATGCAAGACACCAGGCCGGGTGCAGTGAGTGTTCCCAGCCGGAGGAGTTGTGCTGACAAGAGTGACCAGGGATATGGTGAGTGTGTGCATCAGGCACACTTTGTCTTTGACACACTATAAGTTCAGGTGTACAGATGGAGAAGACTACTTAGAGGGCTTATGAGTATGGCTGGTGTTAGGCCTAATTGAGCCCTGCTTTAGTCTGTCTCTGATGGAAGACATGGCGGTGACTCATATACAACCAATAAGGTTGTAACCCACCTTACTATATTTTGACAATCCTATACAATCTTACTTGAAAAATCACCTTTCATGTTGTGAGTTCTGCCTGTCTGCTGACCATCTCTTTCCACAACTTTCTGGATTCCCAGCATGCTTTCAGCTTCTCAGCTGTTTATTTGTAATTTATAAGGACTATATGTCCCATGGTACCTTGCTGCCTGATTCCTGTACTGACTCTGCCTCTTGAAACTCCTTCTCTCAGCATCTCTATAGTCCAAAGGCATGCTTTGTGACATGTGTGACACAGCAGTGCCTGCTCCCAGAGTATAGTGAATATGTGTCACAGAATTCAAGGAAGTATATAGGGGTCGTCACAAAAAAGTGTACAAACAATTTATTACCAGGTTTATTTACTGTATGACACAATGATGCCGATTTACTAGAAGAGTTAGGAATGTTCACACAATAAACCACGTGAAGCTTCGCTTTTATTATCTAGTCATGTGAAAAGAAAATCCCAGTTTAATATTTTTATCTGTATGTCTGAATAATTGAAGTGAATATTCACACAATTTATTGTGTTAACATTCTCAACTCCTGTATTAATTCAAGAGAGATGACTTAGCTATCTTTGCCAGCAGAAAAGGGTCATGTGTCCCTCCTCTGAGTAAGGCCCCTTTCACACTGGGGCGGGGGCGGCGTCGGCGGTAAAGCGCCGCTATTGTAAGTGGTGCTTTGCCATCGGTATTCGGCCGCTAGCGGGGCGGTTTTACCCCCTCTAGCGGCCGAGAAAGGGTTAAAAACCACCGCAAAGCACCTCTGCAGATTTCAGATTTAATTTTAAAGTTAATATAAACATGCTACAGTTCTTTACCTATAATTAAAAGTAGGCATTTATATTTTGAGGTTTTACAAATGGACCTCCAGCACACAGTCTGTGATTGACAGCCTCAGCTCTGTTCCTTTGTGCTGTGTGAAGGGGGTTGTGTCCCTTCCCTCCAATCAGCTCTCAAGCTCTCCTCACTTAGCTCTGCAGAGTGTAGCTTCAGATCTCCGCCCCCTGTTTTCTGACAGCTCAGACAAGTTTTATAAATTCTGGACGTTGAAGAAAAAAAGAAGACTACAGATAAACGGGTACAACGTATGTAGGAGGAATTTTTTTCATCTCTGTGTATCCCCTTGTGGCTCCAAGGATTACAGACCAGTGGCTTTGACCTCCCACATCATAAAGACCTTGGAAAGACTTCTTTTACATAAGTTAAATATTTAGACCCTCTGCAGTTTGCCTACTGGCCAAGGATGGGAGCAAAAACGAGCTCAGAAACGAAAGAACACATACAAAACAATTTAAGACATTACTTCTGAAGTTGAATTTGATCGTATGAGAATTTTTGTATGTTAAGTAACCTCTTCATTTACGATATGAGACTAGCATGCAACAAAAAATTGATGAAAATTTGTCCGATAATCTGATCGTGCGTACCTGGCTTTAGAGTGGCGAACACCAACAGATTCAATAAACTGATTGGCAAGGCTAATGGTGGCCATGAATAGCGTGATGGCCATTCTCCTTTTTAAAGCTTGAAAAAGGAGCGCGGCCGTCACGCTATTCACGTCCAGCCAGCTTGAGAAACGCGTCGCATGTCCAGTGACGTCATCACCCCTCGCCTGGATTACAGTTTGCATCCCAAGCCTCGTTCTGATGTCCACACATCGCTGTCAGCCTGATACCATCAGAGACGAGCACAGAGGGAAACACATCCACGGCTGTTCAGGGACTGACTCCACTGATGACCCTTGTTGTCTTGGGGACCATTTCATGCCTATCTTTCACTGCTAAAATGTGAGTTTATATCATTACTCCACTTTTTTATATTAAAGTTGTCATACAGTCTGCTTCCAGAGGCGCCTCCTTCTTCTTGTTTTTTTCAGTGTCTGGGGAACATGGGTTCTGCCCCCACCGGACGGCTGCCGTGAGCGTGGACTTTTTTACCAACCCCCCCTTTCCCCTTCCCCCCCTTCCCCCTTTTTCCCTTCCCATCCTGTCTACTTACATTGCCATTAAGCATATTGTGTCCACATCTGCTAGTGTGCACCAATTATGGACTTACTCATACTTACCTGTTCATATTATACATAACAGACTTGTCTGTATTTTTACGCTCTTTCAGCATTTTGTTGTTTATTTTTTATTTTTTATTTTTTTATTTTTTTTAAATATCCTTTATTTATACAACCATATCAACAATCCGTTAGATACATTTTCAACTTAAATGTTCCATAACATAGGTATCTATATCCTCGATTTCATAATTACATAGTATTATATATTAAATCCCTACGTCCTGGTCCACTCAACCAATTACTTCTTTCCCCCTTTTCACCCTTCCCCCCAAAACTAATAAAAAAAAGAAACCCTCGCCCTCCCCCATTTCCCTTTCCTACCCTCTATTCCTTCCTCCCGCGCCTCCCCCCCCCCTCCCAGCTGGACGGACACGACACACTCTGGGGTATCAAATACTTTATCCTCCCCTTTAACGTCCCATGAGTGACTTCCCCTACTTTGAATATATAAATCTTGCCCAATGTGACCATGTATTCCTATATTTTTCTCCTTTTTCCTGAGCCACAAGCACTAGGTCTTCCATTGCTTCGATGTTCCTCACCTTGTTAAGCCACATTGCAATTGTGGGAGGGTTAGGGTTTTTCCAACATAGGGTAACACATGCCTTAGCAGCATTAACCAAGTGACACAAAACTGATTCCCTATATTCCTAATTTGGCAATTGTGAGCAGTGTAATAGGAAAAATGCGGGGTCTTTTCGTATTGGGCATTCCGTAAATTTTTGTGCTATCCTCTGTACCTCCGACCAATATTTTTCAATCTTAGGACATGACCAAAAGATGTGGAATAAAGTACCTCGGTCTTCCTGGCATCTCCAACAACTGTCTGCTTCCTCTGGGAAGATCTTATTTAGAACCGACAGTGTACGATACCACCGCATCAGTATTTTGTTGTTTAAATCATTTATTGGATTACTGCTTTAGTATTTGTGCCAATTACTTCTTTGACCATCACTAAACACACCTAATGCTGTTTTGTCATCTTTAGACTGGCTATTTAACAACAATTCTCATCTTCCACCATATAATTTTAACCAGTTACACCTTTCCAGAGTAAGGAAAGGGATGGTCGGCACTCAGGATGACATGCCGGGTTTCCCATTTTGCAATTTTTAATTCACCTGTGTTGGTTAATCATGTGACTTTTGTATATACTATTTAAGTGTTACTTATTTTGTTTTTTATCAGCCATGACTAAGAACTTACGTCCGGAACGCGTAGGCTGTTTTACAGCTTTGTACATGTATTTAATAAAGGAATACTATTTTGGATGTCATCCTGAGTGCCGACCATCCCTTTCCTTATTCTGGTACATTGGAGGTGTCAGCAGCCTCAAAGTCTGAGCACTGGGCGGAGCTTTTATGTAGGAAGGTTGCAGCACCTATACACTTGTTTTTCCAGTAACACCTTTCCACCATTGTGACTGGATTGTGGAACAAGAACAGCGCTGCAATTGCGGCCACGCCATCTTCCTAGGACACAGCGCAACCCCGATCTCGGTAAAGAACCGATGACGTGGCTCTTTACCTATGTGATTGGCTGTGTCCAATCACAGCCGGTCACATGTAAATGCGGAAGTGCTGTTTATCTGCTCTCCTCGCCTCACACTGACAGAATGTGTGGCGAGGAGAGCCGATCAGTGGAATTTCCTCGCAGGGGAGACCAGTACAGGTAATCAGGGCACTGATGATTAGTGCCCTGATTACAGTAAAGCCCCAGCAGTGCCCATCAGTGACACCAATCAGTGTACATCAGTGACAACAGTCAGTGCCCATTAGTGATGCCAATCAATGCTGCCTTTCAGTGCCTGCTCATCAGTGCTCCCCACCAGTGCCACCTATGAGTGCCACCTATCAGTGCCCATCAGTGTGGCATATTAGTGCCTCCTCATCAGTGCCACCTAATCAGTGCTGCCTCATCAGCGCACATCAGTGAAGGGGAAAAAATTACTTATTTACAAATTTTTCTGACAAACTATGAAAAACTTTTTTTTTCAAAATTTTCGGTCTCCTTATTTTTTTTTTTGTAAAAAATAAAAAGCCCAGCAGTGATTAAATACTACCAAAAGGAAAGCTCAATTTGTGTGAAAAAAGGATAAAATTTCATTTGGCTACAACGTTGCATGATTGCAAAATTGTCATTCAAAGTGTGACAGCGCTGAAAGCTGAAATTTGGAAGGGGGTGAAAGTACTGTATTAAAATAATTGGTACATACCACAAGACACACATTAGAAATAAGGAATCCACTTGAAGAAGAAGTGAAACATATTACAAAAGGAAAGCCCAGTTAAATGTAGCTAAGTACCTTACCTATACTAAGAACTAAAAAAACTAGGGTGAATAAGGGTCCTTTCACACTGGTGCACTTAAAAATGTGGTATGCATTTGTAAAAATGCATATCGTGTTTTTTGATGCATTTTCAATGTGTCTTTGTTGCATTATTTGGATTCCTGACTCCCAGCATGCACCTGTAAAATTTGGACCAAGAATACAGCATGCAGGCATGCACCGCCCCCCGCGGCACATTGGTAAGACGAGGTCCATAGGATTTAAAGGGATGCATTTTTGTTCCACTTTTTAAACACCAAAAGCGCATCAAGAACAGTGTTCAGTGAGAAAGGGCCATATTTGAGTTCAGGTTATTTTTCTCATAGACTCTTCTCCTTCCATTTCCAGGCAATTTAAGAACTGTTGCTGATAACTGAACTGTATTCTAGATAAGGTAGTGGGACAAATTATGTCTTATGTTGTGTTTGGAAATATCTCTTCCACATCCCAAGCAGGGAGCCTTGGAGGCACTCTGCACATGCTCAGTTTGGTGTGTATTGGTAGAGAGTTTTTTTTTTTTTTGGGAGGGTGCATGTGATTAGTATAGGGCCAATCAGCACTGTCCAGACAGAGGGTCAGGGGTGCTGCAACCTCATATGACAATCAGAGGAGAACGAAAACTCCTCCTACAAGCTTTAACCAGTGCTCGGCCGGGCACTGATAGAAGGCACATGACTGTTATATACTGCTGATGAGAAAAGTTATTTAGCAGTTTATATTTACTAAAATAATTGCATTTCCATGTTCTGTGTACTGTGGAAACCAGATATAGTAAATGCAGGGTCCTGGGTTTAATAACACTTTAATGACTTTGTAATGATGGTGTGTATTGTAAAACTTGCCAAGCTTAGGAAAAAGCCTGTCACTCTTGGCTAAAGAACTCCCATCTATTTACAAACAGATTATGCTTATCAGTTTGGAGTTAGCCAAAAAAAGGAAACTAGAATTATTCCTCTCACTCCTGCATGCCAGCGATACCCAATATGTAGTGCGTAATAGTTTATATACATGTGCCTGCCCTACACATTAGTTTGTATTTACCGTATATGTGTGTGCCGTATATGTGTGTGCATACACCCTGGATCAACAAGCCTTTTTTCTTTTTTCCTTATTATATTATTTATATTATATTTAAAGTAGCAATGCAGCCAAATACTAACTTTACCTACACCTGCTCTTACTCCCATTCTAAGCCTATTCTTACTATCCTGTAAAGGAAAGATGTCTATACTTACCTACTCTGAAGGAGCTCTGGTCCAGTTACATGATCTCCCCAGTGGCAGCTTCAGTGAAGAGGAGAAAAGTGGCAACCCTATTCCCACAGTAGATGGTACACGGTCGGAATTTCCGACAACAAATGTTCGATGTGAGCTTGTTGTCAGAAATTCCAATTGTGTGTACACAATTCCAACGTGCCAAATTCCACGCATGCTCGGAATCAAGCAGAAGAGCCGCACTGGCTATTGACCTTCATTTTTCTCAGCTCGTCGTACGTGTTGTACATCACCGCGTTCTTGACGTTCAGAATTTCCGACAAGATTTGTGCGACCGTGTGTATACAAGACAAGTTTGAGCTAACATCCATCTGAAATAACTCCAGGATTTTGTTGTCGGAATGTCCGATCGTGTGTATTAGTAGTTTTATACCTTCCCTACTTTATCGAAAATGAAAAAAAAAACATTTTTTTTACTTTAGATATACTTTAAAGTGGATGTAAACCCACTCTCATCCTTTCTAAACTACTGTCATAGGGGTTATCTATAAGGATATACATGCCTCCTGCATGTATCCTTACCAGTCAAATGTCTCCCCTCTGTCTGTTATGAGACCTGAAAAATTGCAGATTCTGTGGGTGGGTCTGTTGTCTGGAGCTCGGTGGGTGGAGTTGTGATGTCAATAGACTCCCCACCCACCTCTGCACTCCCCTTGTCAACATGCATTTTCTCCTGTGTATTTCTTACACAGTACTTCTGCTATGATCACTAATCATGTGGAGCAGCCAATCCTGGGAGAGCTGGAGAAGAAAGGAGGAGGGGGTCTGAAGTACACAGAATGCCTCTCTCAGGCTTGTGCATGAGATATGTAAATCACCTTTCACTCACAGCAAGGGGGAAGAACTAACTCCAATTTCTCTGTGTGTCAGTTTTTATCTCACTGAAAAAAAGATAAGAGGACTACTCAGAGCTGGATTAACTCTTCATGGCAAGACTGGGCACAGATGACATGAAATCCTATACTGTACAAGGTGCAGGCCTTAATTTAAAAAAAAAAATGTTCGGGTTTACTTCCACTTTAAAGTGGATCCAATTGAACAATGATCCAATTGAACCCCCAAAAGTCAACACTTTTTAAGCTCTATGTAAACTGGTTTTTGTTTGCTTCAAGAGACTTTTACATTCCCATACATAGCTATGGAAGTGCAAAATCTATCTAAGACTGGGTTCACGCTATTGCAATGCGGGAACCAGCGCAATTCCAGTGCCGGTTCCGCATTGCATCTGCCTCGCAGGCAGTTCACACTGCCCTCTGAGAACCGATCTGGGGGTGTCATTAACTTTGTATTGACACCCACAGTGGTTTGCATAGGGCAGTGTCAACTGCCTGCCAGAGACATACGATGTGGGAATCGCACTGGTTCCCACATTGCAATGGCGTGAATTGAGCCTAAAGCCTCGTACACACGATGCAATTGTTGGACAACCAAGCGTCTGATTTTTCTCAAAAGGGCGTGTGCCAGGAACTTGTCTTGCATACTAACGGTACACAATTGTCATGCCACAAACACGAACGTAGTGACGTACTACGAGGAATTTAAGCTCTTGAGCGCCATCCTTTGGGCCCCTTCTGCTAATTTCGTGTTTGGTGAGCATTGATTCTGAGCATGCGTGTTTGTACTTTCGACTTTTGTGTGACGGATTTGTGTACTGACCACACGAAAATCTGACGTCAAACCGCTGTCCGCCAAAAATTTACTAGCCTGTCATACAACATTTGTTGGCGGAAAATTGGACAATTGTCAAAAGAAGCGTACTAACGGTAGGATTTTAGGACAACAGTCTGTCAACAGACAATGCCCTGCCAACAATTGTACTGCGAGTATGAGGCTTTACACTGACTGGGGAAACCTGGAAGGAGCAGTCTAGCCAGGACTGAACTAACTAGCACTAAAACAGGAGGGGAGAACAGAGGGAGATACCAAATACAAGAAATACAAGATAAAAAAAGTTGTTGTGGCACTGAACCACCACTCAGCATTAGTATACATCACAACATCAATAACATAACACAGTTCAATGCAACAACAGAAGCATACATGATAGGTGGGACTCAACAGAATGGTTTCAATGATGTCACTGATACATGCCCTTGAGTGGTGACAACAACAGGATTTTTCTGGATTTTTCTGTTGTTATATAACACCTGTCAGTGTTGTATGGTTAGTCTCAACCCCGTAAACTGTCACTTTTGCTGGACAGATTGGTCTGCAAGTAAATATGGAGAAAAACATCAATACAGGCAAGTTACAGCAAATATACAATAAAGGAACATGTATATTGAATATAATAATTACAAGTATTATCCACATGCAGTTATCAGAATATAATATTTTTGGCTATAGTGGTCCTTTAATACTGACACTAATTTTAGAAATAAAGCCAAAAAACTGTTGTACTCAAGATTCAGAAACTTACATGACATGTATCACTGAAGTGCTTATTAGTTACATTATATCTACAGGTAGTTGGCTCTAATATGTCAAATAAAAACAAAGCAGAAGGTTACAGGCTCTTAGATTAAAATAAATGAGGGTTATTTGAGCAATTAGCTTCGGAGATCAGCAAATGTCAAGACTGTTTAACTTCCCACACTTCAAAATGTGCTAAAATGCTAACTGGGACAAATCTACCTGGAAGAATCCTGGACGGAAATAGCAAATGCCAGACTTCCTCCTGCTGGTTTGGGTATCATTTCAGGAAATCTATGGGCATAATAGGAGCACTGAAGATAAAATATCATTTGGGCGCATATAGTGTATTAATAAATAATGGTCCATTAACACCTGAGCGTAACGATTTAGACTGCATTCACACTTCAGCCTCATATCTGCCCGCGATTTGAAAACACCCAATGTGTAGGAGGACAAATCGTGGGACTCGCATTTGAGATGCCATTCATTTGAATGACACCTCAAATCGCGGTGCTGGTCTGCCACGAATGTGCCACGATAAATTGTGCTGCAATCGCAACCCGCATCGCGGGAAGCTTGTCACCCAAAAAAGTTCAGGAGCTACTTTTGGGCGACATGCTTCACGTGATGCAGATTGCAGCGCGATTTATCACACAATCGCGGCAGACCCGCACCGCGATTTGGGGTGTCATTCAAATGAATGGCATTTCAAATGCGAGTCCCATGATTTGTCATTCACACATCGGCAATTTCAAATTGCGGGCAGATACGCTGCAAATCTGCCCGTAATTCAAAACGTTGAAGCGTGAATGCAGCCTTACTGTCGTTTTTCAAGCTTTTTTTGCAGCTTTTTTTGCAGCTTTTTTTTTTTTAAAGTGTTTTAGAAGTGTATTACAAGAGTTTTACAGCTCCAGGCATTTTTGTTTAGGCAATAGAAAGCACTAGGGGGAGAAGAGGGAGAGGAAATTAGGGGTTGAGAGCTGCTATCTGAGCGCTTTACGAGCATTTTACAAGCTTTTTACGAAGTTAGGCATTTCTATTGAAGTCTTTAGGGTCAAAAATGCAATCTGCCAAAAAGAAGCTCATGTACTTTTTTGAGCTTAAGAACCCTTTCACACTGAGCCGCCCCGGGCGTCAGCGCTAAAGCGCCGCTTTACTATCATTTTAGCGACAAGTTAAAACTGCCCCGCTAATGGCAGAAAAGGGGTTAAATCTTTGCCGGTGGTATAGCAGCACTGCCCCATTGTTTTCAATGGGCAGCAGCGGTTTAGGAGCGGTGTATTCACCGCTCTTACACCGCTGCAAAGAAGCTGCTGGCAGGACTTTTTGTGGCGCCCTGCCAGCGCAGCACCCCAGTGTGAAAGCACTCTGGCTTTCACACTGGGTTTGCAGCTGAGGCTTTTTTCAGGCGCTATGCAGACGCTATTTTTAGCGCTGTACCGCCTGAAAAACTCCTCAGTGTGAAAGGCGCTTCCATAGGAGGCTACCACTGACTGCAGGCTTTCTGCATTGACAGCTGTTATATAGCTGAGGGCGGGACCACCCGGTGACATAAACGGTTGACCCGCCCCTTCTGACATCATGTGGTGTCATGTAATGGTCAGTCCGTCGGACGCTGTGATCGAAGTTAAATAGACATCTCAGGACACTTTTTTTTTTAAATAAAGGACTTGTCCCAAATTGTCTACTGTAATTTTTACCATTTTGAAATTTTTTTGGGGTGAAGGTGTAGGGGTACAAAGTACCTGATACACATTCACGGGGGGGCGGGTTCTGGGGCCCCCTTGTTAAAGAGGGCTTCCAGATTCCGATAAGCCCCCCGCCCGCAGACTCCCACAACCACCGAGCAAGGGTTGTGGGGATGAGGCCCTTGTCCCCATCAACATAGGGAAAAGGTGTTTTGGGAGGACTCCAAAGCACCCTCCCCATGTTGAGGGCATGTGGCCTGGTACAGTTCAGGATGGGGGGGCGCTCTCTCGTCCCCCCCTTTCACACGGCCTGCCAGGTTGCATGCTCGGATAAGGGTCTGGTATGAATTTTGGGGGGACCCCTACGCCATTTTTTTTATTTTGACTTGGGGTTCCTCTTAAAATACATACCAGACCTGAAGGGCCTGGTATGGATTTTGGGGAGACCCCCACGCAATTTTTTTTTAAATTTTGGTGTGGGGTTCCTCTTAACAGTCACATCAGACCTGAAGGGTCTGGTAATGGACTGGTGGGGACCCATGCCGTTTTTTTAATGATTTTTATCTATATTGCTGGGATCCAACAATACATTACAGCCACAAGCAGTTTTAAATGACATTTTTTCCTTTAGAAATGTCATTTTGCTATGGTACTGTTCTAAACACAGGAAAGATACGCTACTTTACAGGCATACTAAGGACAACCCCGAGGCATGATATTTAAAGGAATATTTCATTTTTATTGTTTCACTTTAAACATTATTAAAATCACTGCTCCTGAAAAAATAACCGTTTTTAAAACTTTTTTTTGCATTGATACATGTCCCCTGGGGCAGGACCCGGGTCCCCAAACACTATTTATGCATTTAAGCCTTTAAAATTAGCACTTCTGATTTTTTATGTTCGTGTCCCATAGACTTTAACGGTGTTCACGTGTTCGCACTAATTTTTTGCCTGTTCGCAAACTCTGGTGCGAACTGAACCGGGGGGGGGGGGGGGGTTCGGCTCATCCCTACTGTGTACATATGTTCTTATAGGGTAGGATGCATTTGCATTGTTTTGATTTCTCAAAGGGCCTGGTAATGAACTGGGGGGGGACCCATGCCGTTTTTTTTTAATGATTTTTATCTATATTGTTGGGATCCAACCAAACATTACAGCTGCGAGCAGCTTTAAATTACATTTTTTCCTTTAGAAATGTCATTTTGCTGTGGTACTGTTCTAAACACGGGAAAGATACGCTACTTTGCAGGCATAAAAAGGACACCCCCCAGGTATGATATTTAAAGGAATATCTCATTTTTATTGTTTCACTTTAAACATTATTAAAATCACTGCTCCTGAAAAAACAACCATTTTTAAAACTTTTTTTGTGCATTGACTTGACACATGTACCCTGGGGTAGGACCCGGGTCCTCAAACACTTTTTATGGCAATAACTTGCATTTAAGCCTTTAAAATTAGCACTTTTGATTGATTTTTCATGTTCGTGTCCCATAGACTTTAACGGTGTTCATGTGTTCACACTAATTTTTTGCCTGTTCGCATACTCTGGTGCGAAGCGAACCGGGGGGGGGGGGTGTGTTCGGCTCATCCCTACTGTGTACATATGTTCCTATAGGTTAGGGTGCATTTGCATTGTTTTGATTTCTCGAAGGGCCTGGTAATGGACTGGGGGGGGGACGACTCATGCCCTTTTTTTAAAGATGTTTATCGATATTGCTGGGATCCAACAATACATTACAGCCGCAAGCAGTTTTAAATTACATTTTTTCCTTTAGAAATACTGTTCTAAACACGGGAAAGATACACTACTTTACAGGCATACTAAGGACACCCCCCAGGCATGATATTTAAAGGAATATTTCATTTTTATTGTTTCACTTTAAACAATATTAAAATCACTGCTCCTGAAAAAACGACAAACTCTATTGCGAACTGAACTGGGGGGGGGGGGGATCGGCTCATCCCTACTGTGTACATATATTCTTATAGGGTGCATTTGCATTGTTTTGATTTCTCTCTTTCAGGTGTTGCTGTGTCGGTGTGTCTTCCTTGGCTAAGGAGAGACAGAGATCTAGCCGGATAACAACACTAACCCTCTGTATATTTGTTACCACTGTATATATTAAATGGTCTTGTCAGGTATACGGAAATACCATTTTATTCCCTTCAGTTAGGTGGCAATACCATTGCTTTACTTGCCTTCAAAAATGTACATAACTATTTTTGATATTTGAATGTCATATGTGACTATTTTCATATGATACCAACGTTATTCATGTGGTATGCCACACATATGTGTACTTTTCTCTTCTGCCATTAGGTGGCCAGGCACTTGGTGGTATTAGATATGAGAAGGACAACCCAAGGTCAGGTTATGGGTATATGGGGTATCTCAGGCAATGGGCAGGGGTTTTCTTGAATCCCTTGGCCTGCTGGGAGAGCCTATATATTCGGGTGGAGTCAGGTGATCTATGTTCTGTGCCACCTGGACAGCTGTCTGGGTGGACATGTGTCGTGTGCCCTGGACTGCTAGGCCAGAGATTTGGCCCTGCAATCCAACCAGAAGGGACGGTTCTGTCAGCCGAAGAACCTGTCAGTGTTTGGAGGTAGAAGGGAAACTGTCGCCACTAAGGGACCAACCACCTTATTACCAGGGATCACAGTGAGTACCGGCGCAGCATTCTCACAAAACGGCACGCTGGAGAATCTGGAAACTTCAGGCGGCGATCAAGTCAGGGACCCAACCAGCGGAGGTGATGCTTGCAGAACAACTTTGTGAGTCAAGCCAGGGACCCAGCATCCCCAGTATCTGGAGTGCCAAGCTAGGGACCCAGCAAGGAAGCGTGGGTGACGCTTGAGGGAGATACCACCGTAAAGATTGGAGGAGCTCAAGGGATTCAGAGTCAGTGAATCAGAGGGTCTAGTGAGAGACTGGGAGCTCAGTATTGAAGAACTACATGAGACAGTTGTAATGAAGCTGAAGGAACTGTTATGTTTGAGTCAGGAACTTTTAAAGACTGTTGCCATAGGAGACAGCATTTCTGCATTTGCAGATGTGGCACCTTGCTGGGGCCTTTCCCTGCACGGCTGTCCTCCTATTGAAGTCTCAGAGTCTGCCAATTGAATCTACAACTACTTAAGAGTTTCCTGCCCTAACCCTCTTCCCCCTCAAAATACAAAAAGGACTGTTAAGAGAAAAAAAAACTCTTTTACATCCAAGAAGTGTCTGGTGCCCAATAACTTGCACCTTGCACCCACTATGCCTCATAACCCACCACATACAGAAGGATGGCAGCTATCTTTGGCCTGGAAAATTCTCATTAGACTGGACAAGGCCAGAGACCTTGCTACATGTGTTTATTGCTGTTTATGTTGGAAAGAATTACCCTCACTTCCTGCCCCAAGGGAGAAGGGCCCTTTCTCATGGGGGATCTCAGGAGTCCGCTTGTTCAGTGGGGGATCTGTCCACTAATCCCCATTGAACAGGCGAATGGCTTGTCCATTTCCGCTCAACTTATGTAGAGCAGACACAGACACAGCTCGCTCTCCTCTATAGACGGTCGGATTTAAATGGACCTCCTGTTTGTTTACACCCGACTGCCTTCTGATCCAATCTGTTAGATGGAAGGGGAATGGACCCCCTTTCTGTCTGTTCTTAGTGGATCTAATTGGATTGGATGTAGGTGGGTTTAAACAGGCACTTGTCCGTTTACACCCGCCACTCCTTAGAGAAGAATTGAGGATCAGATCGGGTCCACCTGAAAAACTGATAGGCAGACCTGATCAGAACATTAGTGAAATAGGGTCTAATGGAGACAAACAGAAATAAAAAACCTTTTTCAGAAACTTTATCAGCTCCATAGGCGTGCGCAGGGGGTGATTCGGGTGTCCCTGGGCACACCCTAATCATCTCATGGGGCACAGATTCCCCCCGCTGATATTTCACCAAAGCCCCTCAATGGGGTTCTTAATAAAATTGTAAAATTAATAAAAAAATAAAATTGTAATTAAATAATTAAAAAATAAATAAAAAACTACTGACACTGTCCACTGCCCTACAGACACCGTCCACTGCTCTACTGACACCAATCTCTGCCCTACTAACACATCCACTGCTTTACTGACACCGTCCATGTTCTAATACATTTTACATTTTTTATATATATACACACACACACGTGTGTTTGAGCTTTGGGGTGCACACTCTAATACAATAGGCTGCGCACACCTATGATCAGCTCTATCTAAAGTTATCTGTGTACCAATATGGAAGAATTTCCTTTACATTCTGTAACGGAGCTTGACACTCTTAGGTCTTATTCACACATGTTGGTTTCTGAAGAGCAATCTTTAGAGAGCATTTAATAGGCAGTAAGGAGGCGGTACCCCTTGTACTCCACACTAGCGCTCTGCAACTGCATGTGTGCTTGCGGTTGTGGGGCGCTTGCAAGGCGGCCCTATTTACTTAAATGGGTTGAGTTTGGCAGGCTCCATGCTGGATGAAAGTGACAAGGGGTATCATTCCTGGCCCAGCATGTGTACCCTGGCCGCTGCCTCTGCAGCTAAAGGGGGTAGCAGTTGGGGGAGGGGGGCGTAAAAGTTTGATTCATCCATAGGGATTTACTGCCCCCCAATTGCTAGTGTAAAGAAGCCTTTTGCCACTTTTAAAAAATAAAAATAAAACTCTTGATGTGGGCTTTGATTAAAAACAAGGAGAGTCTAGTGGCCCAATCTAATAAGGAGTTCTCAAGATACAGTCATGCAGCTGATGGCAAGATCAGATTCTTGCTGACAGGTCGATAGCAAGTCAATAGCCGGCACTGCTGCTGTTTGCATGTGACTACTCATCTGAGTGGTCACATGCAATTAGATTCCCCGACTGACCCTGGAAGGACACCAACTGCGTTTTTGGTATTTCTGCTGAGTTTAGAATGCACATAAACAGGCCACAGCTAGTTAGCCTGTTTTGCACGCAGGCACAGCAAAAAGTATAGTGTAGTCCAGAGGCAGAATTTAGCCTTATTCTAGGTCAGCCTTTTTCAACCAGGGTGCCCAGGACCCTGGGGTGCCTTGAAGTTTCTTCAGGGATGCCTTGGCAAAATGCCTAAAAACTTTTTTTAAAAATGTATAGACGCCAGCAGGTGAATCAAGCCTGCCTTTTAGTTACACAAAGCCACGGGTTTTCATTGTGCACCAGTACGATTTTAGACACTGGCATCCTAACAACCAATGATGTCATCAGTTCATAAGGAGAATGTCTGTTGCCTCCACAGCATCCTTGTTTGACCCTCCTGTGCCCCTCTCCATCAGCACTAGAGAGACATTAGCTGGCTGATGGAAAAAACATTGAGAGAGAAGAGGAACATCGGAATACTAGTCATTACCAGTGTGCAAAAGTGTATTTGCTCTGGACCAAATCCAGAATCATTTTTTGACATTTTAGAATGTAGTGCCTTGAGACTGTCTATAATCTTAAAGGGTGCCTTGACTGAAAAAAAAGGTTGATAGACACTGCTCTAGGTGCTAATTGTTAAATCCAACACCAGGGTAGTTTTTTTTAAATGTCCCCCAGTAGTTGTTAATGTGTGTGTTCAGTCCAATCTTTTTTTTCTTAGTTTTTTATAGAGTAGCGAAGGCTGGAACCCCCCCCCCCCCTTTCCTTTTGTGTGACAGTTTTAGCAGGACAAGGAAAAAGGCTAAATCCCTCTAACAGAGCTCTAAATAACATAAAAATCTGATAGGATGTTTTTGTTTTTTTTAATCAAATCCTTTTTATTATTTTATATGAAAACGACATTGACACAAATCACACCAAACCACCCCCCCCCAGAAAAAGAAAAATGTAAACCCCAAACTCCTTCCCGTCAACAAGCCCCAGCAACCCCCCCCCCCCACTCGGAGTATATATGACACACAAAAAAAAAAGGAATAACAATATCCAGCATTACAAAGTAAAACAGTACACATTGGTTGACATGATACCTAAGTCATAGATTGAAGCCATCTAGACCAGATAACGTCAAACTTATTCAGGGAGTTCCTTAGGGAATATGTATGCTTTTCAAAAAGAATGATCCTATTGAGATCTACAATCCAATCAGACACAGTTGGTGGATGTGGAGAGGTTCACTTAAGAACAATCTGTCTAAGGGCAACAAAAAGTGCGCGCCTTATAGTATTACCAGTAGGGGAGGTGTAAATAGAGGTGTCACGGTAACCCAATATACATATAAGCGGTTCAACCGGAATATTAATATCCAATACCCTATTTAAGGTACCAATCACCTCCACCCAGTATCTTTTAAGTTTTCGACATCGCCACAAAAGATGTATTAATGTACCTGTGTTACCGCATCTAGCACAGGCTGGCTCAGATTTCAGTCCAATTGCACAGCAAAACTGCATAGTTCTATAGACCCTATGGAGAATAAAAATCTGAGTCAGTCTGTGTGATGGAGAAAGAGACACCCTGCACGGGGACCGAAGGACATCGTCTCAAATCTCCTCAGAGATGGGACCAATATCTTTCTCCCAGCCAACCTGAGAACAGATGGGGAAGTTCAATAGAAACTCATCTGACAGTGCCCTATAAGTAACCGAGGTAAGACCTTTTGTTGTACTATTTTATCTAAGACAGGGATAGAGGGGAAAAATATCTTAGCAGAAGAAAACTGGGCATGTAGAGCATGTCTTAATTGAAGGCATTGGTAAAACCAGTTGGATTCTATTAATCGCCTAAATATAGTGTTTATCTTAATAAAGATCTGGATAGGTATCCAAATCGGGGCATTATGTAAAAAATAGAGAAGCTGAGGCATCCATATCATTTTTATTAAATTCATACGACCTATTAGCGATAAAGGGAGCTTAGTCCAGGTTTTACTCTGATTTTGAAATCTAATAAGTAATGGAAATATATTATCTACAATATATGACTGTGGGGAGCCCGACATAGTTTTACCCAAGTATTTTATAGATGATACAACCTTAAAATGAGAAAGTATAGGTGGTAGTGGATCCCGAAGGGGGTCTAAAGGTATCAACATTGATTTCTCCCAGTTTATACCTAGACTGGAAAACCTTCCAAACTCCTTAACGTGTTCCATTACTACAGGCAGGGATGAACAGATATTAGAAATGAAAAAGAGAAGATCAGGTGCCATTGGTAATCTCAAATGGGCTAGTCAGAGTTCCATCCGTCAGGACTCTTGCTGATGGGTTAGAATAAAGGGAAAGTATTGCTGATTTGACCCAGCCAGCAGGGTGGTGGGGGCCCCTGGGCTTGAGTCACTTTCGGGCCCCCCTGGGCTTGAGTCACTTTCGGGCCCTACCTTCTATACATTACTTTAAACCTTTTCTTTTAAGCACGCCACTCTGATACCGTTTGTCCGCCATTACATTTCTCAACGGCAGTAAACGAGGCACTACATAACTGCCAATAACCAATCAGCAAACCTCAAGAGAAGAGTTTAAGGAATTTTAAGGAAAAAAACTATTTAAGGAAAAAACTTACATTTAAATGCTCATCAATGCAGCCATGCACAGCGTCCATCTGCATGCTTGTCCAGTGTCATTGCAGCCTTGTCAGTGTCATTTCAGCCTTGCAGCCGCCATCTGCAGCCTTATCAGTGTCCATCTGCAGCCTTGTCCATGTCAATTGCAGCCTTGCCCAGGCTGCAGTTAAACTGCAGTGACTTGTCAGTGTCACTGCAGTTTAAATATGGTGCCGCCGAGATACACAGAGCCGGTCCTGTGTATCTTGGCTCCTGTCGGCTTTTCTCGGCTCCTCTCGCAGTCCCGCCCTATGATGGACATAACACAGGTCCAATGGCGGGACTGGGCGTGACTGTGAGCGGAGCCGAGCGCCGCCGATATACATACATAGCCGAGTGTACTCGGCTAGCTCCGCTCACAGTCACGCCCAGTCGCTGTGTTATGTCTATCATAGGGCGGGACTAGGCGTGACTGTGAGCGGAACTAGCCGAGTATAGCTGAGCACACTTGGTTGGGGCCCCCTACTGGACAGGGCCCATGGGCTTGAGCCCAGTCAAGCCCAATGGTAAGTCCAGCCCTGCCAGCCAGTTATGCCAAATTTGGTGAGTACTGCTTTTAGAAAGCCCCAATGTACCCTATCGAACGCCTTCTCTGCATCCAAAGAAAAGAGCAGAGAAGGCATGCGCTTTAGGGTGGTCTGATGGATTAGGTATATGACTCTCCTTATTGCCAACAACCTTCGAACAAAAATCTACGGTTTTGTTGGCCGAAAGTCCGATCATGTGTATGGGGCATTAGAGTATCTACCGTTCTTAGTACATCCGGACCAAGTTGTCTTTGTACCGGGCTCCGGAAGTACCAAGAACGGTAGATACTCTAATGCCCCATACACATGATCGGACTTTCGGCCAACAAAACTGTAGATTTTTGTTCGAAGGTTGTTGGCTCAAACTTGTCTTGCATACACACAGTCACAAAATTTGTTGGCCAACAATTACAAACATGGGAACGCGGTGAGGTACAAGAGAAAAATGCAGTTCAATAGCCAGTGTGGCTCCTTCTGCTTGATTCCGAGCATGCGTGAACTTTTGTGCGATGGACTTGTGTACACATGATGACTTTCCGACAACAAAGTTTTGCTGGTGGAAAATTTGAGAACCTACTAGCAAACATTTGTTGCCGGAAAGTCTGACAGCAAATGTTCGAGGGTGCAAACACATGGTCGGACTTTCCGACAACAAGCTTACATCCAAAATCCGACCATGTGTACGTAGCATATTAGTCTAGTTGTGTATTAAGAAGTGATATTGATCTATATTTAGCAGTGGAGGTAGGGTCTTTATCTGTTTTGGGGATGGTAGTAATAATTGAACATACCATATCTATCGGTAGGGAACCAGAGGTGGCAGCAGAGTTGAAGAGGTTGGTAAGAAGGGGTAAGACGAGTTCAGCAAACTGTTTGTAGAATTCATTGGTATAACCGTCTTCTCCTGGAGATTTATGATGGCTTTGAGGATTTCCTCATTGGTAAAGGGGTGGGAGAGGAGGCCCATTTTAGCATGGCAACCATGACCATGGCAACGATTATATCAAAGAGTTGATTGTCTCTCTGTGGGGCAGCGGGTAATGATCAGAGAGATTTTGAGAGTCCTTATATTGTACAGGTACAATAGGGCATCTATTACCTAGGAGGAAGTAGTGAGAGTCCAACTTGGATAGAAGTGACTAAGCGTCAGCTTGTCACGGACAAATACTCACCGAGGCCGAGATGCCGAGAGCGGCTCGCCCTTACGACCACGCGCACCCAGACCCCCGAAATGGGTACGGAAGGCTGAGGGCACGCGGAGGCACGGGCTTCCGGTAGGATAGCGGGTACCAAGGCTGGAAGCAGGTGTCTAGGGATCCGCAGAAGCAGAGTTGAAAATACAAGCAGAGGTTAGGGAGCAAGCAGGTGGTAATCAGGGTATCACCAGATCCAGCAGAGCGGTGGTTAAGCAGGCCAGGGTTCGGTGCACAGATCAGGCAGGTATAATCAAGACAGTCCAGCAGAGTGGTAGTTAAACAGGCCAGGGGTTTGGTACACAGATCAGGCAGGTTATTAACAGGATAGTCCAGCAGAGTAGTAGTTAAACAGGCCAGGGGTTTGGTACACAGATCAGGCAGGTTATTGACAGGAAAGTCCAGCAGAGTAGTAGTTAAACAGGCCAGGGGTTTGGTACACAGATCAGGCAGGTTATTGACAGGAAAGTCCAGCAGAGTAGTAGTTAAACAGGCCAGGGGTTTGGTACACAGATCAGGCAATCAGTACAGGGGCAATCCGGGAGAGTAGTGAGCAGTCCAGCAGAGGTTCGGTACACAGAGACAGGCAAATCACAGGGTAACACAGGCTCAGGGAACAGGGAGAGCTGACGACAAACCAGCAACCCAAATGGGCGCTGGAGCCGTCAGATATAGTTTCCCTGCCCGGCGAGCGCGTCAGTGTGACGCGCTACCGGGCACCCGCACGGGCTACGGCGCGCACACGAGGACCGCCATGCACCCACGCACCATCAGGCCGCGGACGGGTGTGCGGCGAAGCGCCCATCCCGTGCGCATGCGCACCGGAGCCCGGCGAGCGGAGACGCTCCCTGGCTCCTGACAGTGCCCCCCTCCTAAGGGCGGACACTGGACGCCAAGGCTGGCCATCAATTCCGGATGATCTTGATGAAACGTTTGAATTAACTGTGGAGCGTGCAGATTCCTGGCGGGCTCCCAGTAATTATCTTCAGGGGGATACCCCTTCCATTGAATCAGGTACTGTAGCTGCCTGCCCCTCTTTCTACAACCTAGAATGGACTCCACATCGAATTCATTCTCGCCATCGATTCTAACTGGCGGAGGAGGGGGTTCTCCTCTTCCCGGAAAAGGGCTGGGCACCACAGGCTTCAATAGTGACACATGGAAAACGGGGTGAATCCGATATGCCTTGGGAAGTGCCAACTCCACAGCCACAGGGTTGATGATCCTCCTGACTTGAAAAGGCCCAATGAATTTAGGCCCGAGCTTTCGAGATGGCAGTGGTAATCTCAGATTAACGGTGGACAGCCAGACCTCGTCTCCTACGTCGAATCTTGGGTTTGCCTTTCTGCCCCAGTCGTACTGTTTCTTGTAGTCCTCCTGGGTTTTGCGTAGTGTATCTTGAATTCTCTGAAAGTTAGATTGTAACGAAATTATCCTATCCTGGACTGCAGGGACTGCCATTTCGGGGATATTGTTAGCAAAGGACGTAGGATGGAACCCGCAATTGGTCCAGAAGGGAGTCTGGTTGGTAGAGGCATGGATTGAGTTATTGTACGCAAATTCAGCGTAGGAGAGGAGGCTCGCCCAATCATCCTGAGAACCCGAGCAGAAGCAGCGGAGGTATTGCTCTAGCGTCTGGTTGGTCCTCTCCGTCTGGCCATTGCTTTGGGGATGATAAGCTGAAGAAAGACAAATGTTGATACCCAGTGCCTTGCATAGTTCCCTCCAGAATTTGGACGTGAATTGGACGCCTCTGTCCGACCCTATGCTCCTTGGTATCCCATGAAGCCTAACAACCTCCTTTAGAAAGATGTTGGCCATGTCTACGGCAGAGGGAGTACCCCTCATGGGCAGGAAATGGGCCATTTTGGAAAGGTGGTCGACCACAACAAGGATGGTGGAAAAATTCTCTGAGCTGGGTAGGTCAACAATGAAGTCCATGGACACATCAACCCATGGTCGTTCCGGAATGGGCAAAGGTCTGAGCAGACCCCAGGATTTGGTGTTTTGGCCCTTGTTTCTCTGGCACAGGGAACAGGACGCCACATATTCTTTACAATCCCTTCTCCATCCTGGCCACCAAAAAGAACGAGAAAGGAGTTCAGCCGTCTTCTTATTCCCAAAATGTCCTGCCATCTTGTGATCATGACACATCTGAAGGGCTAAGGGCCGAGTCACTTGTGGTACAAATATTTTTCCTTTAATCCAGAAGAGATCTTCGTATCTTTTCAAGGAATGTACAGCTGGTTCTGTACATGCGCCTGATGAAGATTTGATGGATGATATTAAGTCTGCCTGAGTTAGTCCGAGGAAGTTTTGAGGAGAGAGGATCGTGCTGGGTGTTGGTATTTGAGAGTCTGCGGAAAACATCCGTGAAAGGGCATCGGCCTTCCCGTTCTTTGCCCCAGGTCTGTATGCTATATGAAAATTGAAGCGAGAAAAGAAGAGGGCCCAACGGGCTTGGCGGGGTTTTAACCGTCTTGCTGTTCTGAGGTACTCGAGATTCTTGTGATCCGTAAAGATCATCACCGGGTGAACTGCCCCCTCCAGCAGATACCTCCATTCCTCTAAAGCGAACTTTATAGCCAGCAGCTCTCTGTCACCCACATCGTAATTGAGTTCCGGTGGACTGAGTTTCCGAGAAGCGAAAGCTACTGGGTGTAGGATGGCCTTTGGTCCCTGTCTCTGGGAGAGAATTGCTCCAGTTGCGATTTCCGATGCGTCCACCTCCAGTACGAAGGGTTGAGTCGGGTCAGGATGGCAGAGAATTGGAGCGGAACTGAACAATTCTTTTAATTTAAGGAAAGCCTCTTGAGCAGCTGCGGACCATTGAAAAGAACTATGTTGCCGGGTTAATTGGGTAATAGGTGCCACGATGGCCGAGAATCCAACAATAAATTTCCGATAGAAATTGGCGAACCCTATAAACCTCTGTACTCCTTTTTTATTAGATGGGGCTGGCCACTCCTGAATTGCCCGAATCTTCTGTGGGTCCATTGCGACCCCATTGGTAGAAAGTATGAATCCCAGGAACTGTATGGTTGATTTCTCAAACTCGCACTTTTCGGCTTTCAGGTATAGCTTGTGTTGTTGAAGAATGGCAAGAACTGTTTTGACGTGCCTCTTGTGCATCTCTAACGTAGGGGAGAAGATAAGGATATCGTCCAAATATACCACAAGGAAGTCATCTAAATATTGTCGAAATATGTCATTCACTAGATGTTGGAAGGTGGCTGGAGCGTTGCAGAGTCCGAATGGCATCACTAAATACTCGAAGTGCCCGAATCTGGATCTAAAAGCCGTCTTCCATTCGTCTCCAGCTCTGATCCTGACGAGATTGTAGGCCCCTCGGAGATCCAGTTTAGAGAACACCTTAGCTGATCGGAACCTCTGGAATAACTCGGGAATGAGCGGTAACGGGTACCGGTTCTTAATTGTGATGTTGTTAAGCTGTCGATAATCTATGCAGGGTCTTAAGGTACCGTCTTTCTTCCCAACGAAGAAGATACCCGCTCCGGCGGGTGAGGATGAAGGGCGGATGAAACCTTTCTCAAGGTTTTCGTCTATGTACTGCTTTAGAGCCTCCAGCTCGGTTTCAGAAAGAGGAAATATCCGGCCAAATGGAATCTCGGATCCAGGAAGAAGGTCAATTGGACAGTCGTAGGCCTGGTGAGGTGGTAGGCGGTCAGCCATTTGTTTACTGAAAACCTCTTGAAACTCGAGATACTCGGAGGGGACGTGTTGGAGATTGCCTGGTGGTGCCACTATTGTGGCGCAAACTTTGGAATCCGGGAGCAGGCAGTGCTGAGAGCAATACTGAGAAGAGAAGGATACTGTCTTGGTACTCCATTTGATTAGTGGATCATGAGCTTGTAACCATGGTAGGCCAAGTATGACGGGAAAGATTGGTGAATGAATTAAGTCAAGCCGTAAAAACTCCCGGTGGCCGGAATCTGTGATTACTGGAATAGGTTGGGTCTCCTGGGTGATGGGACCTGAGCGAGGAAGGGATCCGTCGGCCAAATGTATCTGTAGATCCTGCTCTTTGGTTTGTAAAGGGATCTTCAACCTGCGTGCCAAGGCGGAATCTATGAAACAACTGCAGGCTCCGGAATCAACGATGGCCTGCAGGCGAGTCTCCCTTTCCGGAAGCTGTAGGGAAATAAACAACATCACATAAGCCTTGGGAATGTTATTGTTTGGAAAGTTCAATACGTTTGACTGAGGGAACTTACTGGGCCTGATCGGACAGCTGCGTAGGAAGTGTCCGGTTCCTCCGCAATAGAGGCATAGGTTAGACTGCCGCCTGCGCTGCTTCTCTTCGGAGGTTAACGGACCTCGGACCAAGCCGAGCTGCATTGGTTCGACCTCAGGGACCGATGCAGTGGTAACTGAAGATGAGGTTGAGGATACTGTGGAGTGAGGCCTTGGCGAAGCCCAGGCGGGGCGAGGCAACTGAAACCGTTCTGAGCGCCGCTCCCGAAGACGCCGATCGAGCTTCGTAGCTGCTTGAATGAGTTCCTCTAGTGAAGCAGGGGTCTCCATCCTAGCTAACTCGTCTTTGAGTAATTCGGACAAGCCTTGACGGTATTGATAACGTAGGGCCGGCTCGTTCCAGTTTGTATCGGCCGCCCACTTACGGAATTCCACAGTATAGTCCTCAATAGGTCTTCTTCCTTGGGACAGATGGTGCAAGATAGCTTCAGCTGTAGCCATACGTTGCGGATCATCGTAGAGCTGGGTCATGCTCTCAAAGAAGGCCTCGATAGAGTTCAGGGCAGGACTGCTCTGTTCCATTAGGCTATGGGCCCAAGCCTGGGGTTCTTCGGATAGCAAGGAAATCACAAACCCCACCTTGACGATTTCCGAGGAGAAGGTTCTCGGCTGTAGAGCGAAGTAGAGGGAACATGCGTTTTTAAAAGCCCTAAACTTCTTGCGGTCCCCCGAGAACCGTTCAGGTGTAGGGACCCTGGGCTCGGGAAGGGCCATGACCACAGTGGGGTTGGCAGGAGCTTGAGGAAGTGAATCCCCACTGTTGGGTGCAGGAGCTGCGGCTGCGGAGGGTAGTAACCCGGTGATCTGCTGCAGACGGTTATCAATTTGTGTATAACCTTCTTGTAACTTCTGTACGGAGTCAGCGAGGGTAGATACTTGTTGGCACAGGATCTCCAGAGGAGAGCGCGCTCTGTCGGCCTCAGACATCTGGCTGGTTTGTACTGTCACGGACAAATACTCACCGAGGCCAAGATGCTGAGAGCGGCTCGCCCTTACGACCACGCGCACCCAGACCCCCGAAATGGGTACGGAAAGCTGAGGGCACGCGGAGGCACGGGCTTCCGGTAGGATAGCGGGTACCAAGGCTGAAAGCAGGTGTCTAGGGATCCGCAGAAGCAGAGCTGAAAATACAAGCAGAGGTTAGGGAGCAAGCAGGTGGTAATCAGGGTATCACCAGATCCAGCAGAGCGGTGGTTAAGCAGGCCAGGGTTCGGTGCACAGATCAGGCAGGTATAATCAAGACAGTCCAGCAGAGTGGTAGTTAAACAGGCCAGGGGTTTGGTACACAGATCAGGCAGGTTATTAACAGGATAGTCCAGCAGAGTAGTAGTTAAACAGGCCAGGGGTTTGGTACACAGATCAGGCAGGTTATTGACAGGAAAGTCCAGCAGAGTAGTAGTTAAACAGGCCAGGGGTTTGGTACACAGATCAGGCAGGTTATTGACAGGAAAGTCCAGCAGAGTAGTAGTTAAACAGGCCAGGGGTTTGGTACACAGATCAGGCAATCAGTACAGGGGCAATCCGGGAGAGTAGTGGTTAACAGTCCAGCAGAGGTTCGGTACACAGAGACAGGCAAATCACAGGGTAACACAGGCTCAGGGAACAGGGAGAGCTGACGACAAACCAGCAACCCGACTGGGCGCTGGAGCCGTCAGATATAGTTTCCCTGCCCGGCGAGCGCGTCAGTGTGACGCGCTACCGGGCACCCGCACGGGCTACGGCGCGCACACGAGGACCGCCGTGCACCCGCGCGCGCCGCACCATCAGGCCGCGGACGGGTGTGCGGCGAAGCGCCCGTCCCGTGCGCATGCGCACCGGAGCCCGGCGAGCGGAGACGCTCCCTGGCTCCTGACACAGCTGGTGCAGAGGTTGGGTAGGATATGTTTAAAAAGTGGGAGCCCAAAATGAAAGAGAAATGTGGGCTCAATGAGCACTAGTTACTGCAACTGAACAACAGGTGGTACTGCTCCACTGATCATCAAGTATGTCAGGGACTTCACAATAAGGCAAGTGGGCCCTAGTGAACAGCGCTGCAGTTATCCTGCTTTTGGGGGAGTGGAAGTGGAAAAGGTTCCGCAGTGGAGCGTCAGGCATTTTGCTATGCCCCTCCAGTTTCCATGCGGGTAGACGAATGGGCAGCTGAATCGGTCTCTTCCTCCAAAAGAATGTACTACTGTCTCAACAGTTTGAGACCTGCTGAGAGGGTTCTCACTGCTTGGGTTTTGTTTTGATGGGTGATGAGCAACTTAGTGGGGAAAACCCATTTGTAGGGGATCTTGTGATTTTTGGAGAGCTTTAGTGATCGTTGCAAGTTGTCTGCGATTTTCCATAGTTGCTTTGGAAAGATCGGCATATAGAGTGCCCACTTTGGGTTGCACAGGCTTTTGTCTAGTTACACACAGTCGCTAAGTACCTCTTTCAGGGGACAACCTGATCAGATGGCCTCTCCTTGAGGCCAGAACACTCTTCCAGTGTTTGTTCACACATTGCTCATGCATTAACTTGTCTCCATAGAAGGAGTCCTGAACCACAGGATTTGATTTACTAAAAACTAAAGAGTGCCAAATCTGGTGCAGCTCTGCAAAGAAACCAATCAGCTTTCAGGTTTTTTGTCAAAGCTTGATTGAACAAGCTGAAGTTAGAAGCTGATTGGCTACCATGCACAGCTGCAGCAAATTTTCCACTCTCCAGTTAATCAATCCCACAATGCCTTGCCTAAAAAAGGCTGTGCACACACAATCAGGCCATGGGTCTCCAGTAAGATGTGGACACAGGATTAGGCCCCTTTCACACGGGCTTTCCGATCAGGTCCGCCTGTCAGTTTTTCAGGCGGACCTGATCGGACACTCCATTCACTTCTATAGAGCGGCAGATATCAGCGGTGACATGTCCGCTGACATCTGCCTATATCCGATCCGATCCTGTCCATGAAATGCAGATGGATAGAGACTGGAGGATGTCTGGAGGATCGGATCCGATGGGATCAGATGAAAATGGACAGGCGGTCTGTTTTTATCTGATCTCCCCATAGAGTAGAACGGGGCTCTGACAGGTCCGTCTCAGCACAGTGAGCAAAGACAGCCTGCTTAGTGGGGATCAGCGGATCTATCCCCTGCTGAGCAAAGCGGAGTCCGTCGGGCGGATCACCCGTGTGAAAGAGCGCTTAAAGGCTTCATCCCTCCCAAACCTTTTTAAAGCCCCCAGATTCCAGAACCCAATCTAGGAATTACCAGTCCTGGAAAAAACGGTAAAACCAGTTTTCTCTACTCAGAATAGACATCTTGGTGTCCCTCAACCTGCATCAGTGACCAAGAACTTAGTGTGACATGTAATCTTCTAACATCGTGACAAGGTGCAGCCCTGTCACAATATACAGTATCTCACAAAAGTGAGTACACCCCTCACATTTTTGAAAATATTTTATTATATCTTTTCATGTGACAACACTGAAGAAATTACACTTTGCTACAATGTAAAGTAGTGAGTGTATAACTCAACACACAGCCCTTAATGTCTAGACCGCTGGCAATAAAAGTGAGTACATGCTTAAGTGAAAATGTCCAAATTGGGCCCAATTAGCCATTTTCCCTCCCCTGTGTCATGTGACTTGTTAGTGTTACACGGTCTCAGGTGTGAATAGGGAGCAGAGGTGTGTTAAATTTGGTGTTATCGTTCTCACTCTCTCATACTGGTCACTGGAAGTTCATCATGGCACCTCATGGCAAAGAACTCTCTGAGGATCTGAAAAAAACTGTTTGCTGAAGACAAGCAGACTAAGGACATGGATTACTGGAATCATGTACTGTGGTCTGATGACACCAAGTTATTTGGTTCAGATGGTGTCAAGCGTGTGGCAACCAGGTGAGGAGTACAAAGACAAGTGTGTCTTGCCTCCAGTCTAGCATGGTGGTGGGAGTGTCATGGTCTGGGGCTGCATGAGTGCTGCCGTTACTGGGGAGCTACAGTTCTTTGAGGGAACCATGAATGCCAACATGTACTGTGACATACTGAGGGCGAGCATGATCCCCTCCCTTCGGAGACTGAGCCTCAGGGCAGTATTCCAGCATGATAACGACCCCAAACACACCTCCACCTGCTTTGCTAAAGAAGCTGAGGGTAAAGGTGATGGACTGGCTCCAATTTGGAATTTTTTACTTAGGGGTGTACTCCTTTTTGTTGCCAGTGTTTTTGCTGCCAGTGGTACAAGCTGTACACTCACTACTTTACATTGTAGCAAAGTGTCATATCTTCAGTGTTATCACATTGTCACATGAAAAGATATAAAATATTTACAAAAATGTGATGGTGTACTCACTTTTATGAAATACTATATATTATTATTATTATTATTTAATAATATAATATATAATTATTATTTTATTAGTATTGTTATTATTTTTATTTATATTTTTAGATGTTATATTTGTGATATTATATTTACACAGTATATTAACCTTGCATATAAAAATGCAGAATAGAAAATAATCCCTATGCAGAATGTAGAATGCAGAACAGAAAATAAGCAAACGTACTTAGTGCAGCAATCTATAGAAACCAATTGGCAACCATTTTGTGCCTACATTCAGATATAATTGGATGATGAGGTACCACTCTTTGCACAACCTTTTTTTTTTTTAACTGCATGTTGAATACACCCAAAAGTTTCATTTGCCGCATTCATCACACTGGAGCAAGCGAACCTTGTATTATACTTATTTTATGCAATCTTTTTTTCCCCTTTGAATTCTTATACTAGACATTATTTGTATTAAACGTGTCAAATTAGGTCTATGCTGTGAGGCGGGAGATGAGTGTGAAGGAATGGAGTCTCCTGTGCTTTTGCAGTGAATTTCCCCCTCATTTTCATTAACATCATTTTTTTTACTTATAAACCGCAAGGACATTTTATTATTTCAGCAATGAAGGTGTAAAGATGACAATTTTGTACGTGTAGGTTATAAGAAACAGAGATAGATAGAGAAAGGGAGCGCTGGAAATACAAATCTACTTTTTTGACCCCTTATTTGTTTGTTAGAAATTCAATAATCCTTTGTGTGTCCACCAAAAATAAACTCTCTTATCATAAAGAATTACAAGAAATAATTCTTGTGAAATGTTAACCTCGGATGACATATGATTGCTATTTAGGAGTATGGAAGTACTCTGTCCTTTGTTTATGGTAAAACATAAAGTGAGCTAAATGAACCTGATAGAATTATGAGTTCTTCTATCCTCACTGACAATGCAGCTATAACAGGATGATTGCTTTTTGTAAACCTGAGGATAAGATATATAATTTGCCTTTTAAATAATGCAATATATTTATTCCCTGTGAACCTCACTCATCTGAACTCCCAGAAATAGTAATCGTTCCATCACCACCATTGGGGAGATTCTCAGTTTTGCTGTCATGTATGTGATTTTATTCTCCGCAGTGCCATTAAAGGGTTTTCTAAATTAGCTCAATGTATCTTCAAGCAATTATCACATGACAGATAAATGTATAAAAAAGATATATTTTGAGAGATCGCTTTTAAAGTGTGAGACTTTATCATCAAAATGCAAAGGATAGTTTTAGTATAAATTGTGTAGATAGTGTGCACACGTGAGTCGACATAGCAGTGTAATGACAGTCTTTGAATTGTGAGAGTCATTCACATCACATCTCATCATTGACCACTTGCCTACAGGGCACTTCCCCCCTTCCTGCCCAGGCCAATTTTCATCTTTCAGTGCTGTCGCGCTTTGAATGACAATTGCGAAGTCATGCAACTCTGTACCCAAACAAATTTTTTATAATTTTTTTAAGACAGATAAAGCTTTATTTTGGTGGTATTTAATCGCCACTGGGTTTTATATGTTTTGCTAAACAAACGAAAAAAGACCGAAAATTTTGAAAAAGAAAAGGTTTTCTTAGTTTCTGTTATAAAATTTTGTAAATAAGTAATTTTTCTCTTTCACTGATATGTACTGATGAGGCTGCACTGACGAGACAACACTAAGGAGGCTGCAGTGATAGGTGGCACTGATGTGCACTGATTAGATGGCACTGATGAGGCTGCAGTGATAGGTGGCACTGATTGGCAGCACTGGTGGGCACTGATTGGCAGCACTGGCGGGCACTGTTGGGGCTGCATTGATGATCAGTGCCCTGATTATCAGTGTAGATGTCCCCTGTGTGGATTTGGCGGTTATCGGCTCTCCTCTCCCCATGCACTCAGCAAGGATGTGTCTGCAGATGCACGTGCAAAGGGGCGGGGGGAGGGGGTGGCGCGCATCTGCAGGCATCTGTGATCATTGTCCTAAGGCCTGGTTCAAACCTATGCATTTTTTAGTGCATTTTCAGTGTTGCAGAAACACACTGCAGTCCATTTAAAATGGTTTCCTATGGGTCACGTTAACATCTGTGCATTTTATGGAAAGGGCCAGGGACTTTTTTCTGGTTTTTGGTTCCGTAGACTTCAATGGATCAAAAATGTGTATTGAAGAATGCAAAATGCACCTGCAATATGCAAACTGCAACTTGCATAGGTGTAAACCAGGCCTAATAGCCCCAAAAACCTGTAATATCCCCAATGGTGTGTTAAAATTACATTGGTTAGTTGGGTTGGGCACACCTACTGTATATGTAAACATAGGTATGCCCAACTAACCAATGTGATTTTAACACACCATTGGGATATTACACAATTTATGGGCTATTAGGACAAGGTTCTTCACTGTGCTGTATGCATGTTTGTTTGATATGATGTTTGCAGATCACTCATGCATTCTGCATGGGTTTAGAATTATAAGTCAAATTTGTCTTTGCCGTTGAATACAGTTGAGTGTAAAACTGCAAAATTTTAGGGATCATTCACACCATATGATTTGGGCTGAGTTAGGCAGTGTTGCCAAATGCAGTCCCAGGACATAGGCAAGGCAATTTGCCGTATGTCCTATGAGTTTAGTTCACACCAATGTGCTGCATTGCAGGTTGCAACGCAACAAACTGCGGTGCATAGAAATTAATGTAATGTAATTTTGTGGCATTTCAATAAATTTGAAAAATAATAACCAGCACACCAAAAAAAAATGTACATACCAGTCACCTCCTGCTTTAGAGATGTCAAACGTACGCTCTTTTGTTGACTTGCCCTATCGTCTGCATATTCTGAGACTCAGTAAAAATACACTGTTGTTACGATGCATGTATCCTTTGAAATTATGTTCATCTTTGCTGCCTCTATTTAATTCAATGGAATCTTTACTATCTGCACAATTCTCCAGGGAATCCCTTCTGGGGGGGGGTTGGGGTCCCGCCGGGAGAACACAGTGATTATTGCTAGCAGTAATCGCATGTGAAATCCAACAGGCTGGTTGTAACCAGGTTGATCGATCAATCAACTTGGGTACATTCAGCCTGCACATACATGGTTCAAATCTTCCTGCTGAACCGGCCGAGATTCGAACTGTCTATGGCCGGCTTTACAGTTTTTGGTACTAAAAGTGGAACAATCCCTTCAAATAGAGGACAGTTGGGAGTGACTCCTTCTCTCAGCATCAGAAGCCATGGATAAAGAAGCCTTGCCATGTGCATGGACATGACAAAGAAAAGTATGTTCTAATTAAATGTTTGTGCCTTCAGAGCTATATTTACCATAAAGCATTTGTGGGCTTGTGCGTAGGGCAACATGGAGGACAACACCCAGCCACAACATTTATTTCCATAAAAATGATAGAATGACAGAAAAGCAGTACCTGTACAGAAGGACAATCATCATTCTTGTGTGTCCAGGACAGCATGATGTCTAAATAAAGCCCTGTGTGCCATCATGATGTTTCTCCTGCTAATATTAGCATATCATTACTACTAATGAATTTGGTGTCACAATTTCCCCAGGAAATGAAGAAAGTAGTATAAAGTTTTTGGTCAGGCCCTCCACCCCCAGAGAATATTAACTTAGAAGCCTGCTGAGTGGATGACTAAATTTCAAATTCTTCATGCCAAACCGCTGTCAAGATAATTAGGACACTTTTCAGGCAAAGGTCTAGAAGTGGGCTGAATTGCTTCGTAGCGCCAGCTCTGTGCTCATTACATTAGTATTGCTCTCTGAGTACATCATTCATGATCTTTGCTTTCTGCCATAATGATGACTGACTTTTTTTCTTAAAATTAAACACCAGGATTTAAATAGACCTTTAAAAGCTGTAATTGATGCTGCAGCAAATGGGAGACTTTTATATGCTCTGCATATCTCTTTAAACAAGCCAAAAATATGCTGACACAAAATATTGTGTAGTTTTAAACTCACATGTTAACTCATAATTCATGTAATAAAGAAGAGCAAATAATGGTAATATGATTATCAAATGCCATGTGTATGTGTCTGGCAATGCGCATTTCACAGGTTGTCCCACACACATTTTCATAATTCTCTTTAGCAGTTGTAAGGCAGAGCGAAATTCTTCATAAACTGTTCAGGATGTCCTAGCTTGCACAAATCAACAAAAGCCCATCAGATGGGTGCCACATCTTCCAGGGTCACACTCCAGACAGTGTCCCCAACCCAAGATGCTTCCCCTGACATGGACAAGACCTAACTAGGGTCCAGGTTTATTGGCACTCCACTAGTGTCTCTCCAGTATGCGGACAGAACATAACTACCTGTCTTTCTCCAGGATCTCATCAAGGTTAACAGCTCTGGTCAACTCTAGCCTCAAGTTTCCCTCTTCCTGCTGCTGTCTTCCAGAACTCGACAGTCTCTGCACTTTCTTTCTCCCTTCAAGCTCTGTCAGCCCTTTTCTGTAGTTGCTTTTATTACCTTTAGATTAGATTTCTATATTGCAGGATGGAAGCAATTAAAGTGCACACAACTGAATTCCACAAAAAGATAAACTCTTTACTGAAATGTCTCTCCCCAGGAGGCAAAGGTGTTATGCTGTTAACTTTAGAGTCCAAGCTTCCAGGTCTTATCAACCTGAAATATGGACCGGTACACCCACTCTTGGACCTCTCATTCTGCACAGAGCTCTGGAGATACTGTATTATCTTCTTTCTAATATATATATTAGGCCTGGAACCCCCCCAATCTGGTTGACCTCTGGCAGCGGATCTTCTCCCTTTTCCTTTTTAAATGGATGCAGTATTGGTGATTCTCAAGAAATATATGGTTAGAATTTATACTACATTATTCTAAAATGTTTACTGCAAAGTTTACCTATATATGTTTACTGCTTCTTTGTTATCTATTTAATTGTAGACAACCAATTTACTGAACCACTAGCCCCTGAAGAAGAGGTTTTATTGCTACTAACCTTGAAACGCATTGGGAATCCTCTGTCCTAGTTCTGCTTACTGGACAGAGTCAAGTGTTTGTTTGTTTGTTTGTTTGTATATACATGTGTTTCTTTTTGATATTTCACCTGTAAAATATATATGCATCCAATTTTTGACTATTTATCAAAGTTATGTTCTCAATTTTAACTTTTCTAATAAAAATACAAATATATTTTCAACACATTTTGATTGTAAGGAGTTTCTGCCTTCCAAAGTCCAATAGAGCAAATTGTTCTATTTTATCTACTTTATAGAGTAGAATACTCAAAATTCTCAAATAAGAGAAACCTGATAGCATCTAAATGGCAGACTTTTTTTTGGACATCTACTCTGAGCACCTGCTGAACTTTTGAACTTTGCCCCGAACCAAAGATAAAACTCCCACAAGATGCCAGTGCAATCTCTCCAGTGGGCGAGACAAACTGGGCCATCCAGGGAACTCCTTAAAAGATTAGAGTTCACTTTTACAAAAAATGCGCATTTATTATTTTTTTGTTGGGGACCTGTAAAGCATTGCACCCACAATCTGCTGGCTGTCTGTGTAGCTGTCTGCCCGTTCCTGCGATCAGGGCAGACAGTTACACACTGACAGGAAACTCAGAGAACTACCTATAGCGATCAACAGCGCCCTGGTAGTTGTGCATTTGTAATATGTTACATGTTACACCCTGAATAAGGGTATAACATGTAACATGTTACTTAGGGTGAAAGTATCCTTTAAGGCGGATTAACAACACCTCTTAAAGACTTCCTAGCATACTTATATAAAATAGTATTATGTATTTCTAGTAGCTAGTAGTAGCACGGCAATACAAAAAATGCTGCAGGTTTGATTTTATATTGAGGTGGTTTCAGCAGCCCATTCAAATGAATGGGCTGCCTACAGGGCATCAGAAAAGCATTCACAGCGCTTCACGTTTTCCACATTTTGTTATGTTACAGACCTATTCCAAAATGGATTAAATTTGTTATTTTCATCACAATTCTACAAACAATACCCCATAATGACAAAGTGAAAGAAGTTTGTTTGAAAGCTTTGCAAATTTAATAAAAATAAAAAACGAAAAAAATCCCATGTACATAAGTATTCACAGCCTTTGCTCAAAACTTTGTTGAAGCACCTTTGACACCAATTACAGCCTCAAGTCCTTTTGAGTAAGATGCTACAACCTTGGCACACCTATTTTTGGGCAGTTTCTCCCATTCTTCTTTGCAGGACCTCTCAAGCTCCATCAGATTGGATGGGGAACGTCGGTGCACAGCCATTTTCAGATCTCTCCAGAGATGTTCAATTGGATTTCAGCCTGGGCTCTGGCTGGGCCACTCAAGGACATTCACAGAGTTGTCCCGTAGCCACTCTTTTGTTCTCTTGGCTGTGTGTTTAGGGTCATTGTCCTGTTGGAAGATGAACCTTTCACCTATTCTGAGGTCCAGAGCACTCTGGAGCAGATTTTCATCAAGGATATTTCTGTACATTGCTGTATTCATCTTTCCCTCGATCCTGACTAGTCTCCCAGTTCCTTCCGCATGATGCTGCCACCACCATGCTTCACTTTAGGGATGGTATTGGCCAGGTGATGAGCAGTGCCTGGTTTCCTCCAGACATGACGCTTGCCATCCAGGCCAAAGAGTTTAATTTTTTTTTCATCAGACCAGAGAATTTTGTTTCCCATGGTCTGAGAGTCCTTCAGGTGCCTTTTTGCAAACTTCAGGCGGGCTGTCATGTGCCCTTTACTGTAGAGTGGCTTCCGTCTGGCCACTCTACCATGCAGGCTTGATTGGTGGAGTGCTGCAGAGGTGGTTGATCTTCTGGAAGGTTCTCCTCTATCCACAGAGAAATGCTGGAGCTCTGTCAGAGTGATCATCTGGTTTTTGGTCACCTTCCTGACTAAGGCCCTTCTCCCCCGATCACTCAGTTTGGCCGGGTGGCCCACTCTAGGAGGAGTCCTGGTGGTTCCAAACTTCTTCCATTTATAGATAATGGAGGCCACTGTTTTCATTGGGACCTTCAATGCTACAGAAATGTTTCCGTACCCTTCACCAGATCTGTGCCTCGATACAATCCTGTATCAGAGATCTACAGACAATTCCTTGGACTTCATAGATTGCTGTGCTCTGACATGCACTGTTAACTGTGGGACCTTATATAGACAGGTGTGTGCCTTTCCAAATCATGTCCAATCAACTGAATTTACCACAGGTGGACTCCAATCAAGTTGTAGAAACATCTGAAGGAAGATCAGTGGAAACCGGATGCAGCTAAGCTGAATTTTGAGTGTTATGGCAAAGGCTGTGAATACTTATGTGATTTTTTTCGTTTTTTTAGTTTTAATACATTTGCAAAGATTTCAATCAGACTTCTTTCACGTTGTCATTATGGGGTATTGTTTGTAGAATTTTGGGGAAAATAATGAATTTAATCCATTCTGGAATAAGGCTGTAACATAACTTAATGTGGAAAAAGTGAAGTGATGTGAATGGTTTCCGGATGCACTGTAAATGCAGCTCTTATTTATGCACAACATAAGTGAAATCAGGGTCAGAAACTGAAAAAATAAGTTTCTGAATACCTGAAAGATAAAAAAAACGTGGCTAATTAACCTTCCAGTGTACAGCATAACTTAAATATCAGGTTTGGGTGCCTTGCACCCTTAAGACCTTAGTAGACTCAAAGCTCATTAGCGTTACTAGCAAATCAAGATTTCCTGTGACATAATGGCATTTAAGTTTTACATTTTGAGACAGGAATCCATTATAATCGGAAACTACACAAACAAAACAGTGTGTATGGGGGGGGGCTCTGAATCTCTTGAACACAAGGGGATTAAATTACTTAGAGTTTCAAATTCCTGGGCCATGAAAATGAGACTAAATGCGTGAAATGGGCACCCTGTCCAAAATTATTATTCAGGTTTTAGTGGAGTCCAGTTAACAGAGTCATCTTCTTACATTTCTTGATGTCTTTTCCTAGCCATAAATCTGAGTCTCACTCGTCCTGTAATAAAAAAAAAGCTGTCCCCACTCCTTTTGTTGCATTCTCTTAGATACAACAGAGGTGATTAAAAAATGTAACATTCATCTACAATACTGAAACCATTACATAATTTTTACCCCAAGCTTTCAGCGTTCCAAACTTAATTACAGATATTCAAACACTTAAATTGACCCTGTCATTGGGTAGTAATGAGTCAAAAATGCATATATTTAGTTCAGGGCAGATTGGGTGAACTTTATGAATCTCTCATTCCATTACATAATCCCCATTAAAGTAAATGATGGCCGAATCTTACAAATATGAAATGGCCATTCTCTAGGTGAATAGAAAAGGTACTGTTAAACAAATAGTCCAGATGAAGCTACACATCTTTGTAATGTGAAACGCGTTGACGTCATCCCGCTCGGACGTCACGTTCTGCTGTCATCCCCCGTAGGGGCTAGTCGGCTCACACACTGAGGGAAAGAATATGACCTGTTGGTCGAGGCCGCTTCATAGGAGAACATAGGTGCACCTGCATGGACTGCCATTTGTTCATCTTCACAGTGCCTTTTGGAGCACAGTGTTCCTGCAAGCAATATTGTTTTGCCATCATCAGCATTTACTGGAAACAGAAAACAGCGAAGGTGACACAACACTACGGTAGTATCTAATTATTTTTACACAGGACCCGGAAGTGGTAACGTACCTGATCACCTTCATTTTTGCTGTTTGCCAATAGCATGCAAGGTCTTGTTTTATTGACTCCATCAGTTTCCATCAGGATATATGCACAGTATCATCACGCATATTGATGTACCTTGCCACACACACTGTTGAATTTTTTATTTTTTTTTTTCTTCCTTTTGGCTGCTCAGCACTGTCTATGAACATTATATCCTTTGTTCACCACAGTTCTCAGTGAACTACTAGTGCTCCATTGAATGCCCTTCTCCACGGCCCCCATCCCTCCTCCTCCCCATCCATTTCCCCCCCTCCCCTTTACCCTTCCTTCCTCCTCCCTTCCCCCATTACCCCTGGCTCGAGCCGCCCCCTGGGGGATTGATGTCAGTTTGCAACCACATTCAGCAATTGTTGAACACTCCACATTGTAGTTGGTTGAACAGACATCAATTTCTTTGACGTCCAAACGTCTTTTGTTTGTCCTTTGTTACATGTTGTAGTGTTCCTCCAGTCTGTGTCTGCATTGACTGACCCCGTGAGGACAGTCAATCTTTTAAACCCAGGGCAGTATAGTTATTGGTCTATACTCTTTTATCTACATGTAACATATTTTTGTACCACAATAAATATTTTTTTATATCACATTTACACTACGTGTTGCCTTTCAATGAGCCCCATCTTTTCTTGGTCCCCTCTCTGTTTGGGACAACTTTTTGATTTTGTTAAACAAATAGCTCTGGGAGCTGAGCAGTACACTGGGGGACATGCACCAAAGCAAAAACTTTTTTTTTTTGGCTTGACAGGGAGCAGCGGTTTATATTATGCTTAAAGTGAAATATTAAAAAGGTAAAATCCCTTTAAATCTGGGGGATGAATGCCCTTAACCTGCCTAAAATGTGGCATATCTGTAGGATGCATATAACTTACTGCAGCAAAATTTACATTTACAGAGAATAAAAAAATTTGTTTCAGTTGCCTTTAAATGACACCTTCTACCTTGTGTTTGTAAACAAACGGCAAGGGAATCCTTTCATCTATACCAAACCCTTTCCTACATGAGGGTTTGGTATACATGTTAATGGAGCAACCTTCACAAAAAAACATTGGTATGGGGTTCCCCAAATACCTGGCAAAGTAAAAAAAAGGTGTGTGGTCCCTTGAAATTAACAGGGAACCCAACGCACAAAAAAAGAAGTGTGGGGTCTCCCCAAAAAATCCATACCAGACCCTCATCTGAGCATGCAACCAGGAAAGTTGGGGAGTGGGCATGGACCCTAACCCCTGAAGCATATTAGGCCACATATCCTCAACCTAGGGAAGATTCTGAACCCAGATTCCGCAGACCCCCATAACCACTGCACCAGGGTTGTGGGGCAGAGCTCCATGTTCCATCAAAAAGGGGATGAGGTGCTTTGCCAAGGGGTTCCCCCTTTGTTTGGGTCTGGTCCCATGGCCACATGATATCCCACTTAAGGATGCAAGCTTCCAACACACAGCTTATGTAAGCATTGTGTAACACCCTCAAGTGTGTGCTAGATGTAAATAGGTTTGTTAGTGTAGGAAAATTGGCTTGGCTGAGAGCCAGGCCTGGGTTGAATCTGGGTCAGGGCTGAATGACTCAGGGAGGCTAGATGACTCAGCAAACAGCACCTCTAGTAACTCCCCCTGCTTTCTGGAACCTTGGGGAAACTTCCAGAAGTAGAAGGTGAAGTCTAGGAGGAGTTGCTTGGCATGTTTAAGAGGTCCTTGACCAATCCCAAGCAAAGGGGCTGGACGGGGGCTTGTTTACCTCATAAATGTGCATGAGTCAGGCCAGCAGGGGCAGTTGAGTGGAAGCTGGAGAAGAAGTGCTGAGGAGGCTATCAGTGGCCCTTGAGGGTGCCCCCTAGTCTGGGAGGGGGTTACCTCAAGCCTGGGGCTCGGTTGCTCGAGGGACCCTCTACAACACATGGAGGAAGTCCTTCCTGGGGGCACGGGAGCAAGGAAAGGACAGGGGGAGCACATCCACAAGTCTCCAGAAGAGTCAGCCAGTGGGCTGTTGAGTGAGCAGTCTGGGAGGACTGTGGTATCAGTCTGGGAGGACTGTGGAGAAGTAGCCAGGAGGGCTAGTGAAAGGGACAGCTACACCCAGGCGGGCCTGAAGGGGTGGTGCTAAGATCAGTAGCCACAGGGATGTGAGCTGGACACTGAACTTTGCTACACAACCAAGAGGCCCAGGGTCTCTGCTGTAAAGGGCTTTTGCTTTAAAATCTGACTGAGATCTGTGCCAGATTAACTATCAGTGTGCCAGCTGGAGTTCTGCAAGCAAGTATGCTGGAGGAAGTGAGAAGTGTATATAGACTGTGTATGAGAGAAGTTGTCCCTGAAGTTGTTTGAAGTTAAGTGGGCATCCCATAATACCCCTATCTCCATCCAAGTTCAAAACCCTCAATAAAACAAACAAAAAAAGTACTGGACTGTTTTCTGATGCTGAAGTGACTGTGAAATTTACTTTGCCTGCTATGGCCTCTGCTAGAAAAACTCAGTCTCTGCCAGCCTGCCAAAAGCCAAAAAACTCACCCCATCTCTGAGGGATTTACAAATGCATTCATGGAGGAAACATAGCAGCCAGCATGGGGGACCTGCTATTCCACCAGCCCAACAAGATCAACACTAGGAGCTTTGCTACAGAGTAAAGTTTCTGCAAAAAAGGCCATTGAACAAGTGTAATAGTCCAAACACAAGAACAAACAGGGCACTGGATTTGATTTTTCTAGGGGGCACTGAAATTGTCAGCGGGCACACTGGCTCTTGTTCAGCAGCATTCCCCAAGATGGAGACCCCCCTCGGGGAAAGGGAAAGGACCCAGAATTGAGAACCCAGAAACATACAATCCAATGAGAATACCAAACAACAGAGTCCAAGGTAATTTATTGATAAAATGAATTCATAGCAGAATAGAGCCAACTTGTTTCGGGGGCCAAACACACTCTCCTTTCATCAGGTCTACAAAACAGGTACAAATACAAAGCTCATAGATCTAATGGTAAAAGATCATAAATATAAAAAAAATAATAAAAATTAAAAAAAATTAATTAATACAAATAATACAAGATGATATAAATATAAAATTTTACACAATTATTATTCGTTATTTGCATTATCATTTTTATATTTAAAGTGGTTGTAAACCCACTTTATCATTTTCTGGCAATCCCCTGTGTTAAATAATGCAATGCCTCCAGTGTAAGTGCTTTATTTAAAAAATGCCCCTATATACCTTTTTTCACAGCGCCGCTTGGAGCTCACGTGACTGTCCATTGTTCCCTCTCCCGATCTGACAGCTACAGCACGCAAACTGACCACGGTGTCAGGGCTCAGCAGCCATGATAAACCATAGTCAGTTTACAGGGAGGAGGGCAGAAACTGGCAGGATCAGCCAGGTATTTCAGGTGACACAGGGGGCCAAATGACACCGCACAAGCACTGCGCTGTAATTTATGCTTTAAAGAGACAGAATCAATTTTTTTTTTTTAGGGTAACAAACACTTTAAGATATTGTACCTATAGATTTTTGTATTGTTCATAGCCCAAATGAAGAGGGAGTGTGTTCCACCAGACAGGTATATAGCTGAACTCACACTATGTTCATACTATGTGGGTGACAGACATTTTACTGCATTGTAAAACGTCTGTCACAGCAAAAACACACACAAAACAATTGTTTCCTATCAGTCCCATGCACACTGCAGCACAGCCTATTCCAAAAAAATGGAGCTGTGTGCTGTACTGGATCACACACCTTACTGCCCCCTACCTCAGCCAGCAATGGAGAGCTGCTCTAAAAGCTGTTTTCTTCACAAAGTAGTACTAATTTTTTAAACCCCTGATAGGGTCTCTTTAAGTCCCTAAATTATATAAACAGCTTTAGATAGCTCAACTCTTCTGTATCTACCAAAAACTGAAATATTGTATATTCTACTGTAAAAAAGTTTTAGGCAGGTGTTAACCAAATGGAAGTTCAATGGACTGAAGAGAAATCCAAATCAAATCAATATTTGGTCTGAACACCCCATGCCTTTAAAACAGCATTATTCTTCTATGTACACTTGCACACAGTTTTTGAAGGAACTCAGCAGGTAGGTTGTTCCAAACATCTTGGAGAACTAACCATGGATCTTTTGTGGATTTAGGCTGCCTCAAATCCTTCTGTCTCTTAATGTAATCCCAGACAGACTTGATGATGTTGAGATCAGGGCTTTGTGGGGGTCAACCCATCTCTTTCAGGACTGCTTGTTCTTCTTTACAAAGAAGATAGTTCTTAATGAAATTGGATATATGTTTGGTGTTGTTCTGCGGCAGAATAAATTTGAGAGCAAATTACATGCCTCCCTAATGGTATGGAATGATGGATAGTAGAGTATCTGTCTGTATATCTCAGCATTGAGGACATCATTGATCCTGACCAACTCCATTTTGTCAGGATCAAGGAACCTCCACCATGCTTCACTGTTGCCAGTAATCATTCACATTACTGTTGCCTCACAATATTGTACTGCACTCCAGCCCTTCGGCAAAATATTGCCTCCTGCCACAGCCACATAAATAAGGTTTTGGCTCATCAGTCCACAGCACCTCCTGCCATTTTTCTGCACCCCAGTTCCTATATTTTCTTATATAGTTGAGTCACTTAGCCTTGTGTGCCTGTCGGAGGTATATCTTTTTGGCTGCAATTCTACAATGAAGACCACTTCTGACCAGACTTCTCTGGACAGTAGATGGGTGTACGAGGATCCCACTGGTTTCCACCAGTTCTGTGCTCATGGCACTGCTGGACATCTTCCAATGTCAAAGGGAAGTAAACATGATGTGTCTTTCATCTGCTGTATTAGGTTTCCTTTGCTGACCACTGCGTCTATGGTCCTCACCATTGCCCGATTCTTTGTGCTTCTTCAAAAAAGCTTGAACAGCACATCTTAAAATAATATAGCGTATACAATTGCAACACAAGTCGTATTGTAATTGATGTTAATAAAAAAATACCTTTCCTTTTCAAACTGCAACTCTGTAATTTTCTAAAAATGCAATGCGATATGGCTACCTGGAGGTGTTCTGTACTCAGAATATGTAGAGAATGCCGCCCAGAAACATCATTTCTCGCTTGTGTGATTGGTTCACCAATTTTCCCAGAAGTCTGCACTAAGATACAAGTCAGAGTTCAGGCATCCTCTGCAACAAAAGTTTCATTTTTGGTAAGATACTTCCAATAGGAAATCACATCTAAAGGGATGCAGTTCCAGCAGCTTTCCTTATTAGAGCCCTGAAGGTGCACAGCTGATTGATAATTATGAAACCACTCCCATTAGACTCACTTTCCCAAATGGACACAGGCACACACAGGGATTTCTTCAGAATAACAAAAGGTAGAAATCTGCATCAAAGTTTGTCTAAATCCTTGTAATGCACACAGATCACCCAGAGGGGAATGCTTTTTTCTAAACAAAAGTGGAGTTACGCTTTAATTACTGTATTTCCATCTACATATGAAATTAGTGATTTTGAGCACCAGCTTGGTATAATTGTTCAATCATACACCTGACTCTAATCCTACAAAATCCCCAAGTGTACAAGGTGTGCAAGTATAAGAACTGAGGGTGGTTTGAAGCCAAAGGGTAGTCACACCAAATATTGATTTTATTTAGATGTTTCCTCTGTTTGCTCACTTTGCATTTTATAAATTGATAAAAATAATAAACAATTAAAATTAAATTTAAAACAATTAAATATTTTTTAAAGCTTCTAAATTTACAGCATTTCATCACACCTGTCATACTTGAGGTGATTGTAGCTGTATTAGTGCAATTGTGACAGAGAAAATTGAGTACTGTCCGTGATACTTTTTTTATTTGCACTAACATATCATTTTTCATGGACAAGCTTTCGAGGTGTGTCTCCTTCTTCAAGGTCCAAGCAGTACTGATTCACAAAAATTTTAGCAGAAGGTAAAATGTTAAAACAAAACAAAACAAAACAAAAATCTCTAAGGAAAAGGAAAAAAGAAAAACAAACACATACAAATCAATAGTATGGCAATGGTAATAAAGCTCTCACAACCGGACCACACTATAGAAGACTGCAATGTTTTAGTTCTTAAAGGGAATTTCAGAACTATACAGGAAAGGAAAACATTTGAGCTAAGAATGATACTTCTTTTTGACACAAAAAATAATGGCCTAAATTTAGATATTGGTTTCCTCACCCACTATACTATAGTTTTATGACCCCCTCTGTGACTATCATCCCCCCCAACCCCCCCTCCAGTCTATAGCTTTCCCTCTGTCTTATCTCACTTGCTGATAGCTTTATTACCATTGCCATACTATTGATTTGTATGTGTTTTTTTTTTTCCTTTTTTCCCTTTCCTTTTCTTTTTCCTTTCCCTCAGAGATTTTTTTTTTGTTTTAACATTTTACCTTCTGCTAAAACTTTTGTGAATCAGTACTGCTTGTACCTTGAAGAAAGGGACACACCCTGAAAGCTCCTCCATGAAAAAAATGATATGTTAGTGCAAAGTACTGTAGGTTTATGGATGTATGGACCATTAAAATTCTCCTGTTTCCAAAGGTTACTGTAAATGTAATTTTATATTTACAGTATCTCACAAAAGTGAGTACACCCCTCACATTTTTGTAAATATTTTATTATATCTTTTCATGTGACAACACTGAAGAAATGACACTTTGCTACAATGTAAAGTAGTGAGTGTACAGCATGTATAACAGTGTAAATTTGCTGTCCCCTCAAATTAACTCAACACACAGCCATTAATGTCTAAATCGCTGGTAACAAAAGTGAGTACACCCCTAAGTGAAAATGTCCAAATTGGGCCCAATTAGCCATTTTCCCTCCCTGGTGTCATGTGACTCGTTAGTGTTACAAGGTCTCAGGTGTGAATGGGGAGCAGGTGTGTTAAATTTGGTGTTAACACTCTCACATACCGGTCACTGGAAGTTCAACAAAGAACTCTCTGAGGATCTGAAAAAAAATAATTGTTCCTCTACATAAAGATGGCCTAGGCTATAAGAAGATTGCCAAGACCCTGAAACTGAGCTGCAGCACGGTGGCCAATACCATACAGCGGTTTAACAGGACAAGTTCCACTCAGGACAGGCCTCACCATGGTCGACCAAAGAAGTTGAGTGCACATGCTCAGTGTCATATCTAGAGGTTGTCTTTGGAAAATAGACGTATGAGTGCTGCCAGCATTGCTACAGAGGTTGAAGGGGTGGGGGGGTCAGCCTGTCAGTTCTCAGACCATACGCCGCACACTGCATCAAATTGGTCTGCATGGCTGTCATCCCAGAAGGAAGCCTCTTCTAAAGATGATGCACAAGAAAGCCCGCACACAGTTTGCTGAAGACAAGCAGACTAAGGACATGGATTACTGGAACCACGTCCTGTGGTCTCATGAGACCAAGATAAACTTATTTGGTTCAGATGGTGTCAAGCTTGTGTGGTGGCAACCAGGTGAGGAGTACAAAGACAAGTGTGTCTTTCCTACAGTCAAGCATGGTGGTGAGAGTGTCATGGTCTGGGGCTGCATGAGTGCTGCCAGCACTGGGGAGCTCAAGTTCATTGAGGGAACCATGAATGCCAACATGTACTGTGAAATACTGAAGCAGAGCATGATCCCCTCCCTTCACCTCCAAGACGACCACTGCCTTGTTGAAGAAGTTGAGGGTAAAGGTGATGGACTGTCCAAGCATGTCTCCAGATTTAAACCCTATTGAGCATCTGTGAGGCATCCTCAAACGAAAGGTGGAGGAGCGCAAGGTCTCTAACATCCACCAGCTCCTTGATGTCGTCATAGAGGAGTGGAAGAGGACTCCAGTGGCAACCTGCTAAGCTCTGGTGAACTCCATGCCCAAGAGGGCTAAGGCAGAGCTAGAAAATAATGGGGGCCACACAAAATATTGACACTTTGGGCCCAATTTGGACATTTTCACTTAGGGGTGTACTCACTTTTGTTGCCAATGGTTTAGACATTAATGGTTGTGTGTTGAGTTATTTTGAGGGGACAGCAAATTTACACTGTTATATAAGCTGTACACTCACTACTTTATATTGTAGCAAAGTGTAATTTCTTCAGTGTTGTCACATGAAAAGATATAATAAAATATTTACAAAAATGTGAGGGGTGTACTCACTTTTGTGAGATTTTTTAAAAGATGAATTAAAACACTCCAATTTGTTAAACAAATAAAAAAAAAACTAGATTAAAGATTTGCACTGACAAACTGTCTACTTTTACTGACCTTGAAAAAAGTGTTAAACTGTTCAAGTCATTTGAATATAGAAAATGAATAGTAAATATAAGCAACTAGTATTTTTCTATATATCAATAATTGCAGGCCAGCTTTCACAACAGAAGGTATTCAAATGGGAGTTATAAAGCAGGATCAACTTGCCAGCCTCTGGTGTCCAATAGCCATCTGGTAGCCTTCCATCAAATAGACACGTATCTCAATCTTCCACATAAAACTGCTACCCATGTAATGTATATTGACAATTTATTTTTATTATTGTTTTATCAACATTGAATGTCCATTTGTGAGCATTGTGAACCGTGTCTGTATTTTTACCATTTCAGAATGAGTCATTGATCATTTAAAGGATTGGGAGCTGTATAGTATAACTGCATTCTTACATTAGATATGATCCACATCCCCGACTCTGCAGTCACAATAATTAAAAAACAGGGACCACTTTGATGATTAAAAGTGAGTTTCCACTACTACTTAAGGAGCTCATAATTCCCATTACAATCTGGCTCATGTATTAAGTTCAACATGGGGTCTTGCCATAGAGAATAATGGCCAGCCTACACCTTTTTTTGCATTAAACCTCTTATGTTCCAAACAGTAATAAGAGCCAATGCCATCCTGTGTTAATGTAGGCACATAAAGAGTTTAGCAACCAAGGCATAAATACCAAAGTGTGTCCTCCGCTCACCCCCCCCCCCCCCCTATTGTTCCCTTAATATTTATTTTCATTTATTCCCATCTCCTTTTATGCCAGCAGCCACCGTTATATAGCCCGGGTGTGGATTTATAAAACCTCTCAGGGGTGGGATGGGGGGTTTGGCTTATGGCAGGCTAGGAAAGGCCAGTGTTTCCTGAGACAGTACAAAGCAGAAAAAGGAGATAAGCATACCTCTTGTGCCATCTTTCACCACTGTTGGCAGTCATTGAAGTTTAACATTCAGATTCCACAAATACAGAGATCTAGATTAAAACCTCAGGGAAGCTTCTATGCACTAGATGGCTATAGATGGCTAACAAAAATGCAAGGAAAGTACCGAGTTTTGACTATCCCTTATAAAAATTAGTCTGTTTCTGAACTGCAAAAGGACAGGTCTTTTACTGACTATGAGCTGAGAAGATGCTCACTAGAATTTGCACATCAGCCACTCATTCAGAAGTCTTCCATCTGCTATAGTATGGGTGCCACACTCTCCATTCATTTTTTGGAAAGGTCATCCATTATTCATCCCAATGGTAGATGGCCTCTCCTAGAGATTATCCAGGTCCTCTCCTGGAGATTCTTCAGTACATTCACAAAAGTAGTGTCTGACAGGATAATTTTGAGGCAGCACATAGCATGATGCCCAGTGAAAATTTCTAAGCAAAGACAGAGAAAATTGAGTACTGTCCGTGATACTTTTTTTATTTGTACTAACATACAATTTTTCAGGACAAGCTTTCGGGGTATGTCCCCTTCTTCAAGGTCCAAGCAGTACTCCTGTACTCCAAGAGTACTACAAGAGTACTGCTTGGACCTTGAAGAAGGGGACATACCCCGAAAGCTTGTCCTGAAAAATTGTATGTTAGTGCAAATAAAAAAAGTATCACGGACAGTACTCAATTTTCTCTGTCACAATTGCACTAATACGGCTACAACAAATCAAGTAAGCAAAGACAAGAAGGCATAAGACATTGGGAAGGTCACTGTTGAAAGGGGAGGGTCATTTAAAAGTTAAATGCAATAAACTTAATAGAAAATTAGTATTTTAAAGTTCTGTTTGTTTTCAATACCCTTGTGTTTGTTATCAATTGAAAATCAGTATTAAGCCCAAAATCAAACATGTATTATATTGCATCCTCCGATGTGGTAGCTGCATTCGATTTATTTTTTAAAGTTTATTTTCATGTCAAGTCTGACCTCCCACAGCCTTTTTGAAAGTACATAAGAAGACTTCTGCATCATCCTGGGCTGTCATCTTTTGAAGGAGGTGGTGAATGGATGCCACTGGGGAAAATGGCAGAAACACCTGAAGCCTCAATTACCAACTGCACCACTACTTGTAGGGTCTGTGGGTCCCTCTACTGCTTTGGCCAAAAGCAGCCACTTAAATCTCAGTGGTCTCCTTCAATCCTGACAGCTGGGCAGCCAATAGTCTATTAGTTTCTTGCTGTTGATAAGCCTGTTGCTGCCAAGGCAGGTTCTGCTGATGGCCTGTTGCTGAGCGACAATGTTGTTGGGCAAAATTAGCTTCCAGCAATGCTCTCATCAAATCCTCAATGATTCAGAGTATACAACAGTCCATTGTGCCTTAAAGTGGATGTAAACCCGATTTATGAAATTTAACCTGGGCACATATATCTGTAGTGTTTACTTACCTATATCCAAAGCCCTAAGTCTCGTGTGTTTCTGCTGCTCTGTTCTTCTGTTATCAGCATGATAACTTCTGACAAGTTCTCTGACACTGGAGATACAAGCAGCTGAAAATTTGTTTTGGGGAGCTTGCTATAAATAAATTAGCACTGAGCTGATCTATTCATAGCATAGCTCTGCAAGTATCTCCATGTTCCTCTGCCTATGTGGAGGGGGGGAATATAGCAAGCTGAAGACAGCAGATATATATGTAAAACTTATGTAGGGAGATTTGCTTCATCTCTGTGTATCATCTGAGGCTGTTCACTTCACTGGGATAGGAGAGGGTTTGTAAAAAGACAGTGCAA